>NC_133666.1:388350064-388544817 GCF_037893015.1 Macrotis lagotis
AGTTTTGAGAGATAGCACCTAAGAGAGACTCGTCTCCTGTAGCCATCTTGGGTCCGCCCCCCACAAAGTTGACTTTTGTGACTATCATTTTCCTATGTGCCCACAATTTCTTCAATAATTCACTTCAAAATTTTGCTAGAAATCTCATTTAACTCTATCAGCTAGTTTCAGAATATTCTATAAACATTTCCCATATAAATGTTTGATAAAGGAAAATTCTGAGAAATATTTCAGTAAGTTAACAGATGTTAAGACTTTGTCAATCAACAATTTGTTAAAGTATGCAGGAAGGCTAATTTATTTTGATGAGTCATTTCTGTGTTTTTTCTATTTTACTTTATTTTTTAAAATTTTTTTAAAATTATATGCCACATAAAGAAGAAACTTGGAAGAAGAGGGAACTTTTTTTTTATAGTGCATTTATCACAAATAGGGATGGCTATTGACTGCGTCCATACAGACATGGGCTTTCATGAATATTTTTAAGTGAGAGAAGGTTGATATTTATTCTGAATTTTCTGTGTCCTAGGGGAAACAAATATAATTGAGCTATACCTACCCAATCCATTCAGAAATTCCTGAGAGAGCTGCCTTTTCATCATTGTATAACATTTTGTAATATCACAAAATACATAAAATCTATCCCATGAAATGATGGGACCATATGTTGGCATAGAGTGGTTCACAGGTGGTGAGGGAAGGAGTACTAAGGAGTACTAACCAGTCTGCTTGTGACTGTGAGACATGATGCAGAAGAAAGTAGACCAAAAACAAGTAACTCAACACTGTCTACATTTGTTATCTTGAATAAGAACAGAGGGATTGGAATTGTTCCAATCTCTCTCTTCCCTGATGATATGCTCATTTCTGAAGTATGAACAAGTTCACTAATAAGTCAGTTTCAGATAACTTTTTTTCTTTTTCACACATCATCAAATTCTTTCTCATTGTGTTGTTTATTTTAGTTTGAGCTCTTTTCCAATATTCTCTAGCTAAATGTCCTGTTGCCTTTGCTATTTGATCAAATGCCTACTTCATGTATCTTATAAGACAGATAATTGGCACAATAATCAAACAAAGTAAAAGCCTAATTTTTGAATGATAGACAGTCAAGTTTTTTTCAGTGGACATATGTATACATTTATTTGTAACTATCAAAAATAGTAATGTAAATCTTGGTAAAGTCAACAAATTTTCTTTGTGACCTTGTGTTAGTGAATAAATTCCCCGACCTTCTGGTTCCTTATTGGAAAAGTGGGAATAGCAATACTTCATTGCTTTAAAGGAGTTTTATGTGAGTTAATTTATATGAGTTAATTTATATGAAAATCTCCATTGAATTGTTGGAGTTGTTGCTGTTGTTTCTTTGGAAATTAGGCTTAGGGTATTAATCAACATGTTTTTATATTGATTTTTTGTTTCCCAATAACAGTTTATCTGAAAAAGGTCTGGGACTCATAGGGTACTATAATTCTTATATGAGTTAGTAGCATCTTGTGTCATTTACCTTTACTGAATGGATTGATTAATTGAATGAGTGAAAAAGTTGCCATATGTTATTAAGCACCTGCACCTACACAATATCAGTTAGATACTATCTTCCAAAAATTGAGAAATAATAATTTCACTCCTTGCTGGTCTTGACAAAATTCATCTGAAATTTTCTACTTAATCCTGGGTGTTACCATTTAAGAAAAATGTTGATAAGTTGTAGAGTATCTAAAATATTTGGTGACAGAACCCAATAAGATCTAGTATGTCTCCCAATGAACTAATCATCAGTAGAGCCTTTCCTCAGATCTTGGACTTTGAGTTAGACATCAGTGTGATATGACAGGTAACTACTTTAACACTAAGATAATGTCAGTTTGCCACCCTTGGGTCTATGCTGCTCTGTTCTGTAAGTACACTGCTAGAGTTTGAGGTCATCAGATAACACCAGAACCACAATGCTTTCTAAGATGACTGAGGAGGCAGCATGTGGGAGAGTACTGGGAGGGGGAGCAATGGGTGCCTTTTCTAGCCACAGAGCATGCTCAACCCTGCTTTGGGCTCCAGCTCACCAACCCAGCCCTTAGAACTACTCCTCATCCTGAAGCTATTGTTTTCAAATTGCTCTTTGTGGGTAATGAGCTATGGTGTTATGTTGATATGGGCATACTGATAAGTAGCTCAAAGGTGGAAGGTCTGAGAGGAAAGTCACATTGATGATTAGTCCATTGAGAGGAAGTCTAGGGTTTATTGGGTTGTAGCATTCTGTCACCAGATGTCACATGTTAATTCTTGCCTGACATAGGAGGTGCACCATGGTGCCTTACCAGTACAAAAACCAGTTTAAGGCCAAGAGACTTTGTAAATTGCCAGCTCGTGTCCAATAATCTTGTTTTCTATCAATAAGGTAACAGAGTGGAATAATTCTGTTAAAGGCAAATGAGATTGTCCTTACACAACACACTTTTCATTATGATAAAATTAATTTTGCAACTCATGCCACCTATCTCTTGGTTTGTGTTCTTTGATAATGAGGGATTACTATTCATATAAAAGAGGACACTTAGTACAGTGAAAAGTTTTGAGATCATGCCATATGAGATCATTTAAACATAGCAGGGATACCTAATCTGAAGAAAAGATGACTCAAGGTGTACTATTATAATTGCATTCAAGTATTTGATGGGATGTCATATAAAGGAAGGATTAAACTTATGTTTTATCTTAGAGGGCATAAACAAGAACAAGTATGCATGAAACATTTGCATTGTTTTTAGAAAGATCTTCCTTTGGCTCTAAAGAAATAGATAAATTTAGGAGGAATTGCCATTTTTAACATATTAGCTTGGTCTACCCATGAGCAATTGCTATTTTTCCATTTGTTTTGACATGACTTCCTTGGTGTGAAAAATGTTTTATAATTGTATTCATATAACTCCTGACTTTTTCTAGAGGGTAGACTCCCAAATATTTTATATTATCCACAATTACATTAAATAGAAGTTTTCTTTCTATTTCTTTCTATTGAAATTTGTTAATAATATATAGAAATTCTGATGATGTATATGGCTTTACTTTATATCTGCAATTTTGAAAATGATGATTCTTTCAAGTAGTTTTTTAGTTGATTTTCTAGGATTCTCTAAATATAACATCATATCATCTGCAAATAGTATTCGTTTTGTTTTCTCATTGCCTATTCTAATTCCTTCAATTTCCTTTTCTTCTCTTATTGTTATAGCTAAAATTTCTAATACAATATTAAATAATATTAGACTGAATTTTGAAGAAATTCTTCTTGTTACACTCACCTTCAGAGAATTCTTATTTATGGATTTTCATACTTTCATACTAGTCATAACTAGTAAATATGTATTGAGCATATATTTTGTGGAAGGCTCTGTTATGGGTCTTGGGATATAAAGAATTATATAACAAAGTTACTAAATTTAAGAAATTGGTTTGAGAGAGAGAAGATTCAAATAAAGTATAATAACAATGACAACTAACATTTATTCATTTTAAATAAGTTTTTATCTCATTTGATCCTCACAAAACCCTGGAATATAGGTGCTTTAATTATCACTGTTTTATAGATGAGGAAAGTGAGGCAACTGAAGCTTGAAGAAGACTTGGGTCACCCAACTAGTAAGAGATTTGAAGCTAGATTTAATATCAAGTCTTCCTGACTCCACACCCAGCATTCCATTCACTATGACACCTTGGAGCCCCTATTAGCATAGGCTAATTGTCATCGAAAAGTACATGCAATAGCTTCTAAAGATGCTCAGAGATGAATGAGGAGAAATTTGGGTAGCTTTGATTTGGAACTGAAACTTCAGCTGGATTTTAATGTATGAATAAGATTCAGATAAGTAAAGAATAGGGGTGTAAGGATTTTCCAAGGAGGGATCATAAGCAATGAAGAGAGGTGGGTATATAGAAGGACCATTTGAAGAAAAATGCACAAACTTATTCTGCTGAAATTCATGTCAAGGAGGAGCAGAAAATGTGACTGGAAATAAGGGTATGGCTAGAAGCAGAGAAACTTTGGAGCTACTTCAGTTACTTTTACAATACCGGTTTATGTTTGTGGGGAGTCAAATGGATATTGGAAGTGGGAAACAGCATTGTAATACACCTGAAAGTGATGATCTCTGCACAGGTTTTTAGGGTTGGCAGTCCCTATTTTTCATAGACTGCCCTTAAGAGTTTCTATTTGACATATAGAACATGGGAACAGAAATGAATAATTACACCCTACTTCTCTTTGTTCATCTCAACATACTGTCAAACTGACCTGTTTATTATCCTCAAATAAGACATTGTATCTCTTACATTCATTCCTTTGAACATCCTGTGCCTCATGTCTGTAAAGTCTTCAATTTTGCTTTTAAAATAATACCTTTTTTTTGCTTTCTACAGAACTCAACTCAAGTGTCATTTCCTATTATACATGAAGGTTTCTGTGATTTATCTTCCAACTGACAATGACCCTTCCTCCCATGTTTTTATATTTATTCTATTTATTTTCTTGATAGAATATAAGCTTACTTCAGCATTTACTATTTTATTTTGGTATTCTTATTCTTCAATGGCTATCAAAATTACTAGAATACTCTAGACTATCACTTGATTAGCTAATTGAAAGGTGTTAGGGTTCTTCCTTTATGTTCCACCAATTAATGAATTAGTCATTAAGCATTTTTTAAAATGTCTATTATATACCAGGCATTATACTAATCATACAACTTAATAAATCTTATTTCTTGAATATTACATAAGTAACTCAAAGACAGGAACTATTTCTTATTTATTATCTTCAATTCCTATAAGAGGTGGTACTTGGAACATAAAAGATGCTTAATACAAAGCTGTCGATATGAATGGGTAAAATAAGAATAATTAACTGTGATTCACTTGAAGTTGAATAGTTTTTACTATGCTGATAGTGGATTCTAGTAGTTGAGTCTTTGAAAAGAAATAACCAGGGTTGGCCAAGGGCAAGAATGAAGAAACGGAAAGTAGTGGATGTTCAACTGGGGATTAGTATGAGCAATGTAAGGAGGCAAATGGATTACAGAAAAATTAGTTATAAACTGACTGACCTTAGACCTAGACTAGGTAGGTGAAAATTAGTGAACCACAGATTTTTAAAGCAACTTCTTCATGCTCAAGACTCTAGAATCTCACATTTGAATATGCAAGGGGGAATAAGTCAATTTATGAGTAAAATTCATTCATGCATGCTGGTTGACTGATTTGCTCTACTATTAAATCATACAAATATGCTTGATTAATTTGTTTTTCTAACTTTATAGCATCTCACTATTTTTTAGTCTTCTTGTGAAAGAAAGAAATATAGCCAAGAAGAAAAAATACATAACTACAAAGGGATTTTTCTTTTATTTTCAGAAATATCCCTGTACTTCCTTAATGAGTTTACCCAATGGGAACAAAAGGCATTTCTTTCTGCCTCCTTTCTCATGGTTTCTCATCTCCCTGAGTTCTGGGTGGGTTGCCAATTTTCAGTTATACTTTGAGATTATATGAGAACTGAAATAAATCTTTTGTAGAATCACAGCATCTTGGAGCTGGAAGGGAATATAGAGAATATCTATCTAGTCCAACTCCTAACAAGGCAGAAAAAGCTTTCTATACTGTAGTCAATAGAAATTCAAATGTTGATGGAATACCTTTTATTTTTTCTATTTGTTTATTGTTTCTATATGATAAAATCTCATATAGCTTTATCTTCTTATGAAAAATTCCTTTAAATTAATTATAAACATGCAATTCATTTCTGAAAAAAGATGTAAATACTTTTTTAGAACACATGTATTATTTTCTTTAAGATGGAAAATCAACTTTGGTAATTGTTCATTCTATGGAGTAAAAAATGATCTTTACCTTTAGCTTAAATAAAGCTTTAAAAAATGCTTTAAACATTGATGCAAAGCTCAATAGCACATATACTTTTAATTAGAAATAAATGGCTGTATAACCTTTCAACTCAAAAGTTCTATTTCCTGAACACATTTATAAATTCACCTTTTTTTATCTGATTTATATTTTAAAATATCATTCAACAGTTGTTAAAATAGTTAATCTCATGAATTAATCTAAAGAAGTGACTTTAAAAGAGAATAATTATAAAAATGTATACTATCTATGAAAGGTAGATTGAACATTACATTCTACCATACTTTAGTTCTGACTTAACAGGAGACTAAAGAAGTTTCCAGAATTTAAATGAAACTGCAGTGAATCATAATTTAAAATAAACTGAGAGAAACTAAGTATATATCAAAGCATGAAGGGCTTCTGTGGCAGAGCCAAGATGACTATGTGAAACTAGCATGGTCCTGGAGCTTTTCCTTACACAATGTTAAATGAAACCTCCTCACAGTCACTAAAATTATAGGTCCCACCAAAAAGAAATTGAAATGAATTTTCATTTGCAGACATCATGGAGGGTCTTTGTGAAGACCTGTCTCTTTTGGGGGGGGGTGAAGGAGAAGTAAAGCCCAGCTAGGCAGAATGGGAAAGCCAGGAGGAGTCTTTTACCTGATGTGCAACCCAGGTGCAGACAACCAGACAGTAGCTCAGATTCCAGAAGCTAGATAGTAAGGCAGAAGGGAGGGTCCCAAGCCGAGACAAAGCCTGAAATCTGAAAAAAAATGGGACAAAAGAAAGGAATGGATTAGGGACAAACTACTGCATAGGCAGAGTCTGTACATAAAGGAGAATACAAACCTCTGTATAATCAATGCATGGGTTACCTAAGCAACATTTTGGTCAGCAATAAACCAGGAATCAGACTCCAGTCACCAACAAAATAACTCAGGACTATACGCTTTATACTCCAGGAGTAGAGCTCAATAATCAAAATGAACAGAAAAACAAAACTAAACTAAAAGAATGCTAATCATAGAAAGGTACTATGCATGTAGAAATGATGAAAATTACATCTGAGAAGAAAGTAGGGATAAATTACCCACAATGGAAGTCACAAAGGAGTATATGAATTGGATTCAAATCCAAAACCTCAAAGAGGATCTTAAAAATAATTAAAAAACCAAAGAAGAGTGGAAGAAGAAAAAAGAAAAAAAAGAAATGAGAACTATGTAGTAAAATTATGAAAAATTGACCAAAGAAATCAACCACTTTAAAAATACAAATAAAATAAAAAAAAGTTTTTCAAAAATATGTAAGTACAATGCTAACCTGATTGCTCATCTCTGAGGGGAGGGGGTTGGGAGGGGAGGTTGGAAGGAAATTTTGTAACTTAAAAATATACATGTACATATGGATGAAAAATAAATTAATAAATAAAAAGTAAAAACAAGTGTAAAAGGAGTGTAACTCTTCAAAAAATATAATTGACCAACTAGAAAAGGAATACAACTCAGCAAAAAGTAAAATTAAGAAAAGCTAGAAAAGAAAACAAAAGTTATCTGAAGAAAATAAAACCTTAAAATTTATAATTGGACAAATAGAAACTAAAGAATCTAGGAGACAACAAGTTTCCATTAAAAAAAATCAAAAGACTGAAAATTTTGGAAAAAAAAAACCCATAAAGTTCCTTTTTGGAAAAACAAATGAGCTGAAAAAACAGATTTAGCTGAGACAATTTACAAATTATTGGTCTACCAGAAAGATAGATTTTTTTAAAATGAAGTAGAGGAGCTCCAAAAATGAAATAGAGGACTTCTCTATATCAAAAAAATTGTCTGGAAAAATATCTTTCGGGATATTATCAGCAAAATTGCCCCAATATACTAGATCAAGAAGAGAAAAGTAATCTTTGAAAGAATACAGAACCCCTCCAGATAGAAATCCCAGGATAACAACTCCAAGAATTATCACAGCCAAATTCCAAAATGTTCAAATAAAGCCAGAAATACTGCAAGCAGTCATAGTGAAGAAATGAAGAAATTTATATACAAGGGAGGCACAGTCAGCATTAAACAAGACTTCTCAGCTTTGACATTAAAGTACTGGAGGACTTATGGTATTTCAGAAGGCAAAGTACTTTGTATAACAACCAAAGATTTACTATCCTGTAAAATTCAGAATATTCTGTCAGATGAAAAAGAAAGACTTTCTTTTTAAAAACCCACTTATTTACACTTATTTATTTATTTGTTTGTTTTTGGCCATATACATACATATATATATATATATATATATATATATATATATATATATATATATATGTATATGTATATTTCTAAGTTGCACAATTTCCTTCCACACTCCCTTCTCACCCCCCCTCCCCACAGAGGCAAATAGTCAGGTTAGCATTATACATACATATTTTGATAAACATGTTTACAGATTAGTAATTTTCAGTATGAGGAATTAGGACTAAGGGAAAGAGATACATGAGAGATAATTTTTGTAATGTGTTCATTAGATCCTGAAGGGGTGTGTGTGTGTGTGTGTGTGTGTGTGTGTGTGTGTATGTGTATGTGTTGTTTTCTTTTGTTTTGCTTCCACTGGATGGGGATAACATAGTCCATAGGCAGTCTAATACAGTTGTCCAAGCTTTCTGGACTGCTGAGAGGATCTGCTTCCATGATGGGTGTTTATCTCACAATGTAGTTGTTGATGTGTACAGTGTTCTATTGGTTCTATTCCGTTCACTCAGTATCAGATCCCATTAGTAATTCCATGCTTCTCTAGAGTCTGACCATTTATGGTTTCTTATAGAACAATAGTATTCCATGCTATTCAGGTACCATAACTTGTTTAGCCATTCCCCAATTGATGGCCATCCCCTCAATTTACAATTTTTTGTCATTGCAAAAAGAACTTCCATGACTATTCTGGAACATGTTGGACTTTACCCTTTATTTATAATTTCTTCTGAATATAAACCTAGAATTGGAATTCCTAGGTCAAAGGGTATGAACAGATGTATTATTACTCTTTAGGCATAGTTCTATATTGCTCTCCAGAAAGGTTGAATCTGTTCACAACTCTACCAGCAATGCATCAATGTCTCAATCCCCCCACAACCTCTCAAACATTCATTCTTTTTCCCTTTTTCTCATCTTAGCCAATATAATAGGTGTGAGATGTTATCTCATTTTTGTTTTATTTTGCATTTCTCTAATCCATAGTGATTTTCATATGATTATATATAGCTTTAATTTTTTCATTTGAAAACTGTCTGTTCATATTCCTTGACCATTTATCAAAGGGGGAAAAAAGATGGATTATAAATGAGAGGATTTCCAAAGTTTCCTGATAAAAAGACCAGAACTGAAGAGAAAATTCAATCTTCGAATATAAGAGTCAAGAGATTCCTAGAAAGATAAAGAGAAAGGAGGGGGAAAAAAACAAATGTTAGTCAAAAATATTAATTGCATACAACCCAGCAAGGGAAGATAATACTTGTAACTCTTGAGAATTTTATTTCTTTTAGGAAAATTAAAGAGTTGAATATAGTTGAAGAGATTGCACTAAGAGGATGGGTATATTTGGTTCTTATAATTATAATGTATTTATATATTATTTATATATATTATATATAGCATTTATATATAACATTTATGTATTATTAAATATAATTATAATATATTTATGAATTTATAAATATGATTATAAATAATTATAATTAATTATTGAAGAAGAACAAAATGTCCCTGTGTTTGAGACAAAATACATTGTACCGGACTGTAGTGGATAACACCAGTATGAACTTATAATGTACTAGCACAAGCCATGCACAAATAATCTAAGTGATCAACCAGGTTGTTTATTCTAAATTTATGTATCACACATTTCCTTTGAGCTACTTTAATTCTGCCTTGTTCATAGAGCTCAGCACTTACTCTGAAAAGGGCACCCTATACTGGACTGTCCTGTACCAGTGTCTCTCATTTCTTACATTCAATTCTAAAGATCTTAAGAGAGACCATCATGGAATTCCAGGACTTATAGTACTTAGCGGTTCTACACATAATTAAATCAGAAGTTACTTTACTTACTAGATGCCTAGAGGTTTACAGTACAATAGGGGTAGAGGGGGTAGCATACTTAGAAGGGTTGGACTTAAATAGATTAGGAGGTGATCTTTTCTTAATCTCTACTTTAGCAAACTAGGGTTTTAGTACCATGGTGTCAGTGCTAAAAGGACAGTAGGAGAGATTATACCTGATATTTTAGATGGGGAGGGCTGTAGGGTTATGGTTGGAGTACTATAGAGATGGGGGGACAGAGTATATTTAGAGAAACTTGACATGAGTACATCATGTTTGGCTTCAATCGAAGGGAATATGCTTGTGGAGTAATAAATGGTTCAGGAAATGATTTGACTTTGCATAAAGCTTGGGCTCATGAGGCTTTTGTATCCAGGAACTGTACTTGAAGAGGAGATAAAGTATTAACTGATTATAATTTAAAGTGATTCATGACTTTTGCAAAGTATATTTCTAATAATGTTTATTAATAAATAACAATAATTTAATTTAATAATTAAATTAGTTTAATAATAAATTAAAAATAAAAATAATAAATGTTTAATAATAAATTTCCAATGAGACAGAAGAGAGGAGGGTACATAGTGACTATGAGACAATACTGCTTATCAATCAATTAAACAATCATTCAATCAACTTTTGAGAATAGTACTTGACAAAGGAGATGTAAGTATAAGACAGGGTTAAAATAATAAAAGTATTAAAGGAGGACTATACTTGAAGAAAGTTAAACATTAGTGGATAAAATAACAAAGTGAAGAGAGGCACAAAGCCCTTTAATAGTAGAAGGAAAGAAGGGAGGGTGTGTGAACACTGAATAACTCTTACTCAATAGATTTGATCCAGAGAGGGAATAGCATACATTCTCAATTGGGTTTAAAAAAATCTATCCTTCCTGACAGGGAAGTAGGAGGGAATATGAAGGTGATAAAAGGGAAGGTGAAGGTGAAGATAAAAGTGAAATTAAGCTTTAAGCTAAAATTTAAAAGAAAAATTTAAAGGGGAAAGGGAACCATTGGTGAGAAGGAATAAAAGGAAAGGAAAGCAAAAGTACAAAGGGGGAAAGATAGCATGGAGCAAAGCACATAATTAGTAATCTGAACTGTAAATGTGAATGGGATAAACTCTCCTATAAAATGGAAGTAAATAGCAGAATGGATTAAAGCCATAATTAATGGAACATATAAGAAACACATTTAAAGCAGAGAGATACACACAAGACAAAGGTCAAAAGCTGGTGCAAAATATATTATGCTTCAATGAAGGCAAACCCCCCCGCCCCAGGAACAGTGATCCTGATCTCAGAAAAAGCAAAAGGAAAAATAGATCTCATTAAAAGGGCAAAGGAAAGAAACTAAATGATACTAAAAGGCACTGCATGCAATGAAATCATAACATCATGAAATGTATATATACACACACATATGCAGAGAGCTATTGGTATAGCATTCAAATTCTTAGAGGAGAAGTAGAATGAATTACAAGGAGACATAGACAACAAAACTATAATAATAAGGGACCTCAAATTCCCTCTTTCAGAAATAAATAAAGCTAACCACAAGAAGGTGAATAAAATCTTAGAACACTAAGATATGATAGACCCCCTAAGGAAAACTGTATGGGGTATAGGAAAGATATATCTTTTTCTCTGCAGTACAAGGCATCTATGTCAAAATTAACCAAATACTAGGGCATAAAAGCCTTGCAATCAAATGCAGTAATAAATGCATAACTTTCGGATCTTGACGCCATAAAAATTACATATAATAAAGGGCCATGGAAAGATAAACTCAAAATTAATTGGAAAATAAATAATTAACTTTAAAGAATGAGTAGATCAAACAACAAATTATAGAAATAATTTATCACTTCATCTAAGAAAATTATAACAATGAGGCAACACACCAAAATTTATGTAATATGGCCAAAGTAGTTTTTAGAAATTTTATATCTCTAAATACTTAAATGAATAAAATAGAGAAAGAGGAGATCAGTGAATTGGGTATGCAACAAAAAAGCTAGAAAACTACGTAATTAAATATCTTCAATTAAATACCAAATTAGAAATTCTGAAAATCAAAGGAGTGATTAAAAAATTGAAAGCAAGAGCAACATATTCTACTGGATAAAACTGAGTTGATATTATGAAAAAAAACAAGAAAATAGGTAAACTTCTGATTAATCTGATTAAATAAAAGAAAGAAGAATAGTAAATTACTAGTATAAAAATGAAAAAGGTGAACATCACTGCCAATGAGGAGGAAATTAAAGAGATAATTTAGAGATATTTTGTCCATCTGCATGACAATAAATTAGATAACCTGAGTGAAATTAATGAATATTTATAACAATACAAATAACAAAACAAAACAAACAATACAAACAATACACAAGTTTCCAGGTCCAGATAGATTGACAAGTGAATTCTTTCAAATATTTAAGTAACAATTACAATTCAATATAAACTATCTAAAATGGGAGAAAAAGGAATTCTTCCAAATTCTTTTTATGACACCAATTTATTTCTGATACCTAAACCAGGAAGAGGAAGTAAACAAAGAAAATTATAGACCAATCTCCCTAATGAAGAATGATGCAAAAATAGTAAATAAAATTTTAGTAAAGAGATTACAATAAGTTATTCTACCATGTTCATTTAGGAATTATACCAGGTAGGTAAGTATGTTTTAATATTCAGAAAGCACTCAACATAATTAAATATATCAATAAAAATGAATAGAAATCATGTGATTATCTCAATAGATGCTGAAAAAGCCTTTCACAAAATAATACATACATTTCTTTTAAAAACCCTAGAGAATATAGGAATAGAGTTTTCCTTCAAGTAATAAACAGTTTCTGTTTAGAAACCAACAACAAAGATTATATATAACAGGGACAAACAAGGAGCAATTCAAATAAGATCAAGGGGAAAACAAGGATGCCCATTATCACCATTACTATTAAATATATTATTAGAAATGTTAGCTTTAGCAATAAGAGAAAGAACAGAAATTGAAGGAATTATAATTGGCATTGGGGAAGCAAAATTCCACTCTATGCAGAGGACAGGATAATGTACTTAGAGAAGAACCCTTAAGAATCATCTAAAAAGCTACTTGAAACAATTAAATTCAGCTAAGTTGCAGGATATAAAATGAATTCACAAATCTCTCTCTCTCTCTCTCTCTCTCTCTCTTTCTGTATATATATATATATATATATGTATATATATATATATATATATATATTCATATATGAAAAACCAAGGCCAAGAGTAAGAGATGGAAAAATTCCATATAAAATAATTGCAGACAACATAAAATACTTGGGAATCTTCCTCCCAAGACAAATCCAGAAACTGTTTGAATATAGTTATAAATCACTTCCCAGACAAATGAAATCAGAACTAAGTAATTGGAAAAACCTTAATTGCTCATGGTTAGTTCAAGTCAATGAAATAAAAATAACAATTCTACCCAAATTAAATTAGTTATTTAGTGTCATACCAATCAAACTACCATAAAATAACTATTTTACTGAGCTAGAAAAAATAATAACAAAATTCATCTGGAGAAAGAAAAGGTAAAGGATATCAAGGGAACTGATAAAAAATGTGAAGGAAGGTAGCCTAGATCTACCAGATCTAATACTATAATATAAAATGGCAGTCATCAAAATCTGCCTGGTCCTGATTAGAAGGAAAATATTGGACCAGTGAATGAGGATAATTACAACAAAAATAGCAGTAAATGACTGTAGCAAGCTATTGTTTGACAAACTCAAAGAGAGGTTCTGAGATAAAAACTCACTATTCTACAAAAATTGTTGGGAAACTTGGAAAATAATATGGTTAAAAACTAGGAATGACTCACATCTCCAACCAAAATAAGGTCAAAATGCATATAGAATTTAGATTAAAAGGGTAATACCATAGTTCACTTAACAGATCAAGAAATACTCTTTCTGGAGGTGGCTAGGTGGCGTAGTGAGGGGCGGCTAGGTGGCATAGTGGATAAAGCACCAGCCTTGGAGTCAGGAGTACCTGGGTTCAAATGTTCTCTCAGACACTTAATAATTACCTGTGTGGCCTTGGGCAAGCCACTTAACCCCATTTGCCTTGCAAAAATCTAAAAAAAGAAAAAAAGAAATACTCTTTCTGTCAGATCTATGAAAAGGGAGAGAAATTTATGATGAAACAAGAAATAGAGGACATTATATATTGCAAAATATATGTTTTTGACTATATTAAATTGATAATTTCTTGCAATAATACAATCAGTGTTGCCCAGATTAGGAGGAAGATAGAAAGATGGGAAACAATTTTCATAGATAGACGTTCTGATAAAAAAAGTTCCCTTTTCTGAAATATATTGAGAATTGAAACACATGTCCAAGATTGCAAATCACTCCCCAACTGATAAGTGGTCAATGGATATGAACAGTTTTCAAATGAAGTAATTAAAGTTATGTATAACCATATTAAAAAAATGTTACAAATTATTACTGATTAGAGAAATGCAAATTAAAACAACTATGAACTGCCACTTCACAACTATCAGATTGGCTAAGATGACAAAAAGGGAAAATGATCAATGTTGGAGAGATTGTTGGAGGATTGGGATATTAATACACAGTTGTGGAGTTGAGAACTAATCCAACCACTCTGGAGAATAATATGGAAAAATTCCCAAAAAGCAATAAAACTGATCAAATCTTTTGATCCCAGCAATACCAATATTAAACCTATGTCTAGAAGAAATAATAAAAAAAACAAAAAAATGCTCCAAAATATTCATAGATGTTCTTTTTGTAGTGTCAAAGAATAGGAAATTGAGGGGATGCCCTTCTAATGGGTCATGTCTGAACTATTTATGGTAAATGAATGTTTTGGAGTACTATTGTTCTATAAGAAACCATGAATGAGTACACTTTAGAGAAACATGGAAAGAATTACAGGAACTGATGCTGAGTGAAGGGAGCAGGAAAAAAAATACATTATACACATTAGCTCCTCTCAGCATTTCAGAGAGGTATGACAACCCTGGAAGATTTGTTATGGACAACAACATCCACATTAAGGTGAAGAAAACAAAAATAACAATAAATTATAGAATCTGAAAAAACATTTGTTCACTTTCTACAAATTTCTCTTATGATGTTCCTTCTTATTTCATGGCTTTCATTCTTTTTCCTCAGTCCTAATTCTTCACACACAAAATGACTAATATGTAAACATGTTAGACACAAATGCATATGTACAATGTTCACTAGCCTACTCGCAGCTGAGGGAAGGGTTATGGGAAAGGAGGGTGGAAGAAAATTCTGTGACTTGTAAAATCTACATGCAGATGAATGTTGAAAAATTTCATAACATGTAATTGGAAAAAATAAAATAAAAATATTAATAAGAAAAGAAAAAATGCATGCTGTCATAAAAGAATGTTTCAATTTCCAAATACATTGTTCAAAATATAAAATAAAATGAGAGAGACAGAGACAGTGAAAAAGAGAGACAGACAGACAGACAGACAGACAGACAGACAGAGAACATATGAAAAGATTCTCATTCAGGATCTAAATAAAGAGATTAGCTTTGCAGTTAGACCTAGGTTTTGCTAAAGGAAGTTATTTGCCGAACACATTGAAATACTCTTGCCTGCAAGAGTAAAGATGAAATGACAAATCCATATATATAAACTGATGACTTGATAGCTTTATTTCATGCAGGAAACAGGTGGCCAGAAATAGACTCTAATTTGAGAGCAAGGAGAGAACTATTTTGTTTTGTTGTTTCTGTTGTTGCTGTTGACAGCCAACTCTAACCAATCTGGATTGTGCAGATTGCTTGAAAATTATTAAGGACACATTGAGAAAAGCAAAACAAAACATCAAAAGTAATGAAGTACAAGACAAAGCACATATAATTTTTACCTTTGGACCAAAAATGCAAAGGAACTAATTGAAATTGAATCAAGATCCAAATTTTATTATAAAGAAACTCAAATATAATATATGCAACACAAAACAATTGACTTAAAGAGAAGAAATAACAAGATATTATGTCTGCATTTGATAAATATAACTTTGAATATCTAGATATCTCTAAGAATGAAAAATGCATATTTGTATTTTGAAAAACTTATTCATGTTTATTTTGTGTTATCCAATTTGTGTTACTCAATTTATCCTATTAATAATTTGACAGATGGTCAGGTCATTTCAAAAAGGTCCTCTTTGAACTGGGACCATCACTTTCAGTTTGCTTTCCAAATCAGAGATGGCATAGAAAACAAGGTTTTACAATGAGCTGAAGGGTTTAAAGGAAAGAAAAGATGAAAACAGTAAATTAATAAATATTAACTGATAAGGAAGCAAGGTGATTTAATGGATGGAACATTATTAGACCTGGAGTTAGAAAAATTACAGGATAATATTACCTGGATGAGTCTGCTTAAGTGATTTCAATTTTTTTGAACCCCAGTTTCCTTAACTGTAAATTAAAAGAGTAGATTCAATAAGATGCCTTCCACGTCTAAATCCATGACCCCATGTAGCACTTATTCTGTGCCAAGCAAGCACAACAAAATAATGAAAAGGTTTTCCCTTGAAGTAAAAAGGTAATATGATTATAGACTAGGGGAAATATTTTGGGTAAGACTCGTGAAATAGGGACAATCAGGGTCTATTTCTATGAATGCCTTGCAGAAAAATTCCATAGTATGTACTTTTACATTCTTCAGTAGCAGCTTTAGGTTTTCAATATTTTACTTCTCCTATCCTTGACATTTTTCAACCTTTCAGCACAGCAGCACCACAGAACATACACACACACACACACACACACACACACACAATCAAAACACTCACTCATGCCACAACCATGCTTTCTGTTGAGCAATCCATGCTTTCTCATAAATCCTCCATAGAAATTCAACTCAGTGTTCTTGCTGGAGGTTCTCCAGGACATAAATTTCAATGTACTGTTTGAGTTGATGGTTTATTGATTCTTCTTTACTCTACATTTGTTCTTATTCAGTAGTTTCAGTTGTATCAGACTCTTTGTGAACCCATTTGGGGTTTTCTTAGAAAAAAAAATACTAGACTAGTGTGCTATTTACTTCTCCTGATAATTTTATAGATGAAAACTGAGGCAAACAGGGCTAAGTTATGTGTTTAGGGTCACATAGCTACTAAGCATCTAATTTTACATTTGAACTCAAGTAGTTGAGTCTTCCTGACTTCCAGACTACAAAGTACTCTATCACTGTGCCACTGCTTTTCCAATACTTAGAGAATATTTTTCACAATTAATCACAAGCAGATAATCATATTACAGCCTGTCCCCATTAGGTATTTTTCCCATTGTATTTGGGTATATTTAAAATTTGATTCTTTTGAATTTGTGATGTCCCAGAATTCTCGATCATATTTCATCAATAGGAGAATTTTGTTGTTTTAGAGGTACACTCAAGACTCTTCAGTGACTCCTTATTATCTCTAACATACAAATTCTTAGGTTTGATATTTAAAGCTCTTCAAAATCTAGCTTTAGTTTCTGTTTTCAGACATTTCATACTGCTCACTTTCATGTTTTCTCTCTTCCAACCAAATTGAACATTTTATTGATATCTAAATCTCACATTCCTTTTCCAGATTCTATTGCATGCTTTTGAGAAGTTAACATCCATTCCTTGAGTAAATTTCTACTTTACTTCTACCTCTTAGATTTTTAACTTCTTTCAATATTCAGATAAGGTACTAAAATCTCTATCTCAATTGTTTTCTATCCCCGGTTACTGATGCAAATTGCCTCCTCAAGTCATCTTCTACTTACTTACCTGCTCTCATAGTGTCTCTCCAAGTGGAATATGAGCTATTTGAAAATAAGGGTTATTTATTTATTTTTATTTAACTTTTTATCCTCAAAGGCTAGAATAATAATGTCTTACAATTTGCTGTTGTTCAGTCATTTTTCAAATACGTCCGATTGTTTTTACCCTTTTGGGGGTTTTCATGGCAAATATATTGCCATTTCCTCTTTCAGGTCATTTTAAAGGTGAGAAACTAAAAACTAAGGAAAACAGGGTTAAATGTATTGCCTAGGGTCAGATAGCTCATAAGTGTCTGAGACTGGATTTGAACTCCAGAAGATGAATCTTTCTGATTCTAGGCCTAGTACTCTATTTATTAATGTACCTTATGCCTTGCCCTCTGCCCAATGTCTAGTAAACAGACAATAAATGTTCATCGAACTCAATTGGTACTTGGGACAGTATGCATTTTGTTATCATTGAAACCACAGTTCAATTTTACAAATGTTTTATAACCATTCTTTTCCTGTTCCTCCTCAATTCTAGCCCTTGTTCATTGGCCATTTGCACTACCAAAAAAACCTCCAAAACACATGACAGACAAATTCAATAGACTGCCCAATTCAAATGGTCATATTATTTTTTTGAAGTAGCAAATATATTTATTTTGGAAAATTTATCTTTTTTATTTTTAAAAATATTGTAAATAGCAAAACTCAGCAATTGAATACCCTATGATAGATATGATACAATCATTATTACCCCCCCCCCATTTTAGAGATGAGGAAATTGAAGTTCTGGTAGGGTAAGTGGTTGGTATAAGGCAGGGATATGGAACCTTTTTTCTGACAAGGGTCCTTGGATAGTTATAACCCCAAAATTAACTTGCTATATTTGGTCAAAGATTTAATTAATTCACCCCTGAAAACCTCCTAAATTTATTGAATTTTTACTTCTCCCTGCAGTTGTGGCAACACCAAATCAAATGATTTGGGGGTCTTATATAACCAGCAGAACAGATATTCCCCATCACTGATCCAAGGTCACATGGATCATATCTCCCAAGTTTGATTCCTTTTAGTCTCTCCTACTACTTCTCTCTGAAGGAAAGGGAGTTTAGAACAATAGTATTAAAAAATTAGATCTGGATGACACTTTAGAGACAACCTTATCCCACTCATTTTATAAATTAGAAAGCTGAGGTTGGATTTTTACCAGAAGACCTTATGACAATTGTTTATACCCCAGAGGACAACAAAACTGCCTCTATAAAATCCACAGCAGGTTAAAAGAGATTGGACTAATCATCAAAGCTACAAAAGCAAAGTGGCTGAAAAAATATGCTTGGGTTACCCATGGTATTCAATTTAATAAACCACCATCCAATGCCAAATATATATGTATTTTCTCTGTATGTGCTACACATAAAACATATATAAACATACATACACATATATTTATCCTTTGTATATCTACATGCAGACATATTATACATGTCTATAAGCAGGGTATATTCATTTGTTCATATAAGTGCACATGTGCCTATGTGTGCATACACACAAAGTGTTTCAAAAGTATTAATTTAATTTTAATCTTCTACTTGTATACATGTACAGTTATGTTAGCTTACCTATAGATATTACTACAGAAACTAATTGTATTGTGTTTCAAGATACTGAAAAATATCAGTTTTTCTCTGATCAGGGATGCATTTATCTATGAATAAAGTCCTACTTAAAGTATCTTTGTGGAAGTGATACTGAGTTCTTGAAGAATTGGTGTATTCAAGATCTGGCAAATTATCTAGGCTAGAGAGATTTATATTATGGATCTTAAGATGGACTGACTGTATGTCAGTCATAGAAACATAAGTTTAGCTTACTTATGGAGACATCAAGTGTTTTTTCACCAAGATGGTTCATCCAATTTAAATCTCTTATTCAAAAATTTATTAATTACCTAAGTATAGAATAAGTGCATCTGGGTGTTGCAATGGATAGAGTGCTGGGTCTGGAGTTTAGAAGACCCATTTTCCTGATATCAAATTTGACCTCATACATTTACTAGCTCTGTGACCTTGGACAATTCACTTAACACTGTTTGCCTCAGCTTCTCTATTTGTAAAATAGGCTAGAGAAGGAAATGGCAAGTCATTCTAGTATCTTTGCCAGGTAAACCCTAACTGGAATCACAAAGAGTTGGACTTGGATGAAAACAACTGAACAAAACCAGACTTTACAGAATGTTAAACAAAGTTTTGTTTGTTGACATAATTTTGAGATATGACATGGTCCTTGCCCTTGTATCCTAAAGGACAGTTTGAAATCTGTATTGATAGAAGACATGCTCCCAATACAATTATCTACTTGCCTTACTGTTTTATAGTAAGCATGATTCAATGAAGTAACAAACTATCTCTTGAAATCAGACTGCTTCTTAATATCATTCTATTTTCTGAAGTGAAAATGCCCAGATAATGGTTCTCCGTTTTGGAGTTTGTCATTGACTCAGATTGTTTGGAAGTCTTGTTTGGAAGCTCCTTTGAAAGGTCAAAACTTTGAAATGAAAGGTTTTTCATGACTTGGACTTATTCTTCCAACCTGCATGTAAAATAGATATGTATGCATCTCATCAAAAATCCCTGGAAAAAGGATGAGTACATAGATATCTGAGCTGGGTTCTAGAAATACACATTCTAAATCTCCCTAGAAAGACTATGGTGGTCCACCACTGTGGAGAGAAATAGGAGGGTTATAATTATACCATAAATAACCTAAGAAAGGGGGAGCAATTATGAGCCATGACTAGGTGATTATTCCTTCACTCTCCTGTCTCTAAGAGAGGTACTGGCCTAGAATTTTCTTTCTACCACACCCCACTGTTTGAAGTCTAACAATAGGATGATCTCTCTTTTGGCAGTTTAGAATGTATATTTCCTTGTCACTCTAAAGGGGAGAGTAACTTTTAGGTTATTCTTAAGAGCTTAGCTCCATAGAACCAAATGCTAGTTACATAATCATAATACCAAATAACTCTCTTCATCATCCTAACAGCAAATAGATTAGAGTGTAATTCATCTAAAAGAAAACAAAGGAATAAATGAGTCCTTCAGGAGGCAGATGAAATCTCATATTAACCACAGTGAATTATTTCACCAGAGGAATCTCTGTTTTCAACAGTATCTGTGGTTTTAGGCAGTGAAAGTCAAAGAATAAGTGGAAACCAGCTCCTTCATATTTTTTAGGGGTTTTTTTGCAAGGCAAATGGGGTTAAGTGGCTTGCCCAAGGCTAGGTAATTATTAAGTGTCTGAGACCGGATTTGAACCCAGGTACTCCTGACTCCAGGGCCGGGTGCTTTATCCACTGCACCACCTAGCCACCCCACCTTCATATTTTTGTGGCTCTAAGGTAGAACCTTTATTCATCATATTCTTTTTGCTTGTTCTTTGTCCTTTTTTCTCAAAGTCCTTCTTGCCTCTACCATAATTCTTTTTAAATTCAAAACAGTCTTTTATTCATTTATGTAGACATGTTCCCCACTTTATACCTCACTTTTCACTTGGTATACAGTATGAAATTCAACAGACCTGTTCTGAAGAATGAGACTTCATGAGTGATTTCTTTTTACAAATTAGCACTGTGGTAACATCCATTTAAATTGCCTATAATATTGCTTTAGTAGAAACTCATGACTGGCTTAATTTTTAAGAGCCCTCTGACTTTATGTGAAGAAAGCAAGGATTTGCAGGCTATACATCTCATCCTGTCTCCATAACAAACTTGATAGATTTCTTTGGAAAACTTACTGAACTTTAGGTTAATGGCATTTTAAAGTGAAACTATTCTAGTCACCAGTCTTTGGAAATATGAATAATTCCAATCTTCTCATCTTTTGAAATTCACACAGAGATTTAGCAAGTGAGTCTTTCCCAAATGATTCGGATGTAAGAAACATTCAGCAAAGTTGATGCCATTCTTGTAAAGAAGGACACAACTAATACTTTCTTTAGCTATTTTCATTTTCTTGGAAAGCAAAGAAATATTTTTAGAACCAAAAATTATCAAATCACATTTCAATGGAAGTTGATAGATCTTTAGTTGATAGATTGAAAGATAGGATAGAATTATTGATATGACCTATAGCCAGCAATGAAATCCAGTGGACAAAAGGTTTGATCTGTAGTTGGAGAAATCTAAGCTAGAATCAAACACTAGTTGTGTGATACTAGAGGGAGAAGTTAACTACTGTTTCCCTCAGTTTTTTGATTTTGAAATTAGGAATGATAATAATAGCAACTACTAGCCAAGTTTTTTGTGAGGATAAAATGGAATAATGTTTGAAAAGTGCTTTTCAAATATTCAAATGCTATATAAATACTGTTGTTGTTTTTTGTTTCTTGTTAATTTTGAAGCAAGGGATTAACTCCTTGAAGTCAGAGACTAGACATATTTCTCTAAATTCAATAAATATTGATTAAAGATCTATGTCATGGTCTGTGGACACAAAATCCTTGTTCTGAAGATTAAACTCAAAATACATACAAAGCAATTTTAAAAAAAGAATACCAACATATAGGAAAGGTCTATGTAGGAGGTGGCCTCTGAGCTATATTTTGAAAACAGATTAGAATTCTACACAAGTGAATAAGCAGTCAAAAAGAAATAAATTCCAGGATGGAAGACAGTTTTTGCAAAGGAAAGTTGGCAGAAAATTGAACTTCATGCACAGGATTTTAGTCAAAACATAATCTATACTTTGTTACACAACTTGTTGAGACTGATAGAAGGTAGGTGCCCCTGTGTATCTGGAAATACATCAAGGACAATCCAAGAACAAAGAAAGATCACTTCTACCTTAGACTGGATTTCAATTAAAATTATGAAATTTCTTGGTACTTGGACCAAGAACTTTTGGTATAACACTCTATTGTTTCCTAAGATATAAAAGGTCATTGTTGGGATCTGTTGGAATTTCCCTGTGTCACTGCATTCTTCGGCCTAGGTCTGTCATCAGCTCAAACATGGAAGTTCAGGGAATGAAATAGGTGTTTATGCCCAATGGAATCAACTATATCATTCCTGAATATCCTTTCCAAGCTCTTGTTTAGTAGCTTCCTTTTTTGATGTTATATGATCTTCTAGTATCTTATTTGGTTCTAGTTTGAAACCTGAATTACTAGAGACCCCTGTCAGTCCTTCCCAGATCAAAGGGAAACAGCAAGTAGGCGAATTTGACTAGAATAGAGAATTGTGAAAGGGAATTGTGTGAGATGAATAGAAAAATAAGTTGGAGCTAATTTCTAGAGGGATTCATGATCCAAGCAGAGAATTTTTTATTTTAGTGTACAGGAAATAGATAACTAATATAAAATAATAAAAATAATATAATATTATATATGTGTGTGTGTGTGTTTGTGTGAATGTGTATATGTGTTTATGTGTGTGTAAAGTGTCCTGATTGAAACTGTATTTTAGAAACATAAATGTGTAAGAACAGTGCTACACATTGTATCCCACCTTCTGTATTTATGAATACAAATTTGAACAAGTTATAAACTTCCTAAATTTCAGCTTCCTCATCCTTCAACTGGGAGATATTTTGCACTATTTATCTCAAACAGTTGATATGAATTTAGCATTATGTCACCTAAGCAAATCACTTGTAAATATAAATAAATGTAAAAATTATTTTCATTAGACTTATGTTCAAGAAGATGATATTCCTCTATAGATAATGAGTACTCAAAATATATTGCAACAATCCTTTTTTTTTAGGTTTTTGCAAGGCAAATGGGGTTAAGTGGCTTGCCCAAGTACACACAGCTAGGTAATTATTGTCTGAGGCTGGTTTGAACTCAGTTACTCCTGACTCCAAGCCTGGTGCTCTATCCACTGCACCACCTAGCGGCCCCAACAATTCTCAATCAATCAAGGTGAAAGGACACTCTCTTGCATTTTTATGACAGGGACAGAAGTACCTTTCCTGATGGGTGGGGTGGGAAAGGGGAAGAAGGGATTGCTAGGTACATACATAGTACAAAGGAATAGGAGGAGGGTATGGCAAATATTCTAAAATGACATGCAGAAAAACCCCAAAGTTTAATAATAATGGAATATGACTAATAGATATCTTAATCCTCAACCTTAGAAAAATGAAAGCAAAAGTTAAAATGAGAATGGCAAAGATATAAGGATGAAGGATAAAATTTTAGATATGTATGACAAAGTTTTAAATCTTATGATCTGAATTCAAATTTTTCCTCTTATCTAGCTGTGAACTTGGATTAATCATTCAATTTTTGTAAACCTCAGTTTCCTCATCTTTAACATGAAGAGGTTGGACTGGGTAGTCACTAAGGTTTCTTCAGCTCTAAATTTATGATGAAAATCTAAATCCAATGGCATATATAAAGGCAAGTACTACACAAGACCTGTTTTCTTCAATAGTTAGAGGAGATGGTATATCTAACTAAACCACTATTGATGATGTTTTTGGTCCACCATTTTCAAAGAGATTGAATGAGAATATAGAATGATGGTTTTACTTGTGCCTGAACTGGATTTAAGTGAGTCAGAGTCACACAAAGTCATCAGCCTCATTTGTTCTTCCAGAGTCACTGAAGTACCTCTGTTCTGTTGGGGGTGTCTTCACATGCTTGGAGTAGAAACCTCCATAGATCACTGACAGACCCATCAAATACCTTTAAATTGATTTACCAGAACTACTGAGCTGATTTACCAGAATGTGATCATTGCTCATAATTTAGCTGCTTGGAGTCACAGAGGATAGTTAAGTACCAAGTTTTCAACAACTGTGCAATGGAGAAATGGGTTGAAATACCTGTAGCAGTTACCAAGTCTCATCCCAACATATTGGGGGCCCCACTGATCCTTGGTGGAGTGAGGAAAGAGTTAAAGAGTTATGTGACTGAAGGCAGAACAATAAATAAAGAGATGGGACTCCAACAAGATGGAAAGGAGAGTCTGATTTATTGAGCTATGCACAAGCTTATATTTTTCAAAAATCACAAGGTCCCTTCTTTATCTAATCCCTTGAGAACATTGAATATTTCCCTTGTTCCCAGGTTGTGCTGTTATATACTGGCATGTCAAGTGCATCATAACTGCATAACTGCTCATCTTCCAGGAACATTGTATGTTAGAAAGTAACTACTTATGCTTCCTGGGATGGAGAACCAAACCAGACAAAGAACAGACTCCTTCCACCTAGAGGGTTTATTCAACCATCATGATCAGAGATCTACTCGAGCAGGCTACTTCCACCGAAAGGGTTTATTCAACCATCATGGTCAGAGACCCACTGACCTGTCCTCAACACCCACAAATGTCACTACTCTGCATGTTTGTTGTAGAAGACTGGCATGATTGCTATCCTACAAGGCAATACTATTCCTGGGCTTTTGAGTTAAATGTCCTTTAAATATTAAAAACTTGAGAGGAACTTACCTGAGGCCTACTTCCTCTAGGCTTTTTTTAATGCTTCAAATTAGTTTTTTGTCTAGGAGAGATGAGTAATATAATTCATTAATTAGGCATGCAAATGAAATTCAAATCTTTTCCTTAGCAGTGTAAATGATCCTGACGCACATACAGTATATCACTAAAGTGTCACTTTGACAAGATCCATCACCTTCTTTTTGATATTTTCTTCTCTCTTGGTTTAGGGGAACTCTACTCTCTTCATCGAAGTTATCAATAAGAATAAAAGGAAAAGAAAATATCAAGTATATAGAAGAGTAAAAAAGGTGAAAAGGACTAATAGGAATGAAGAAAAATGGGATCTCTTTTTTCATTAGGTTTTTTTTTTTGCAAGGCAAACGGGGTTAAGTGGCTTGCCAAGGCCACACAGCTAGGTAATTATTAAGTGTCTGAGACTGGATTTGAACCCAGGTACTCCTGACTCCAGGGTTGTTGCTTTATCCACTACACCACCTAACTGCCCCAAAATGAGATCTCTTGAGAGAGAAAAAATTCTATGCATTTTTCTCTTAGAAATTTGATAGTTCCTTCTCAGACTCTTTTGTTGAATCTTCATCTAGGTCATGGGTGTAGCTCAGGATTTTGTCATGGACCTTTTTCTATAGCTATACTACCTCACTTGATAACCTTATTAATCCCCATGAATTTATTTACCATCACTGTGCTGATGCTTCTCAGTTCATCTCCAGTGTGGTACCTTCAAATGCTTATTACACAATTTAAACTAAAAGTTTAAATTAATTAAACTGGAAGTCTGGTCAAGACAGCAGAGAGAAAACAGGCTCTGTTTTAGGCTCTCATGGCTTTCCTTCAGAACTAACATACATCAAGCCTCTTAACAGATTTGAGATCCATAGAACCCACAGAATAACAGAGTGGAACATCTCCCAGTAAATTCTGTGACAGGAGAACATAGGCATGTTCAGGTCAGAGAGCAAAGAGGGAGACTGAGTGAGACTGGGGACTAAACTATGAACTATAGCAGAAGACTTTGCCAAATGTGCTGTGGGCAGTCAGACAGATGGGAGAGCTCCACCTGGCTGCCCAGACATCTATACAACCTGTTTAGCTGGTGTGGAAGACCCCAGCTGCTAACCAGAATTTCTAACTGATACCCCCCATTGTTTCTGTGGAAGGGACTGAATTTCTCTAGAACAAAGACAGAAATAGTCGCCAAGCATTTGCACCTTGCTCCAAGGCCCTGGTGTGGGTCATAGATTTTCCCCAGCACTGTTTATGCTGATTATCATGAAAGAACCTGCGGTTTTTCTAGCCTGAGGGCTCAGCCCAGATTGTGTGAGGACAGCCCAGATTCTGCCCCAGGCTTAGGTAGTAGATCATTGACACTTTCAACTCAGATAATCCAGAAAGAGTTTCTGGCATTCCTTACTGGTGGGCATACTAAGTAAGCCCTGGAGCTCCTAACCCCAATGAGCAATGCCTCTAAGGAATCTTAACAATGAAAGTCTACAAACCATTTCCTTCTCCCAAGACAATTCCATCCCCCATAGGGAAAGGGCCAAAAATGAAGAAAGGCCAGTCCAAAGTGAAGTCCATTGAATGTTAACTTAGAAATAAGGGAAGAAAGGGAAAGGGAAGGAGTTTCAAAGGAGAATATGAATTGGTCTTCAGTCCTGAAAGACATCTTTTAAGAAATCAGAAAGGGTTTAAAAATCTAATGGAAAAATTAGGAAAAGAAAAGCAAGAGAAAATTAACACTATGCTAAAGAAAATTAGTATCTTATGTGAAGAAAAAAAATCCTTTGAAAATACAATTGGACAAGAGCAAAAAGAAAATAGTTCTCTCAAAAACACAACTGGACAAAAAGATAACAACTCCTTCAAAAATAGAATTGACCAGTTGGAAAAAGTGATACAAAAGGTAAATGAATAAAACTCTTCTCTAAAAAAAAGATTGATATCTGTGGACACAAATAACTTTATGAGATAGTAAGAATCAATTAAACAAAAAATTTTAAAAAAATGAAAAAGGAAGAAAATGTGAAAGATCTCATAGACAAAAGAACTGACCTGGAAAACAACTAAGAGAAACACTTTAGAATCTTAGAACTACTTGAAAACCTTAAAGAAAAAAAATCCTGATCTCTATACATTAGGATACTGTGAAGGAGAACTGCTTTGAAAGCAGAAGGAAAGATAGTCCTTGAAGGAATACAACTATCCCCTCCTGAAAGGGATCCTAAAGTGAAAACACCAAGGAATATTGTGGCCAAACTCCAGAACTATCAGATCAAGGAAAAAAGCCTTCAAATTGTCAGAAAGAAATAATTCAGGGACTTCTGGTCAAGATAGTGGAGAAAGACAGGCACTGTGTTAAGGTCTCTTGGTTTCCCCTCAAAAAATAACATGGAAGAAACCTCTTAACAGAAATTCAAACCAAAAAATCCAGAAAGAGAAGTTAGGAGAAGAACCCCTACCAAATGTTCTATCTCAATGGAACGTGGTTGAACTGGAGCAGAGAGCAGAGAGCCAGTGGGGCAGGGTGAAGTCAGAGGACAGCTTTAACCATGGAGGCTTTGGTGAGTGGCAGGTCCAAGGACTAACTTTAGCCATGTAATCTTTGACTGGGGGAGCAGAGGTCTGGTGAGTCCCAGCGTGCGGGAAGGTGAGTCCCAGCACAGAGTTGCAGAGCATGGCTGGACATCGATCCCCTGGGCTAGGGGATCTTGAGTTCCATACTTTTAGCAGAGCTCTCTTCTCAGAACAAACAGTAACAGTCTCACCCCCCATCTCAGGTTCAGGTGTGGGCAGCAGAACTCCCTTAGATGAAAGGGAGATTAACCATCTCCCCCAGGGCCCAGACCACATTGTTCAAGGATAATTCAAACCTTGTTGCTGCCCTCAACCTCTCCAGGCCTAGGGAGAGGGCCTCAAACACTCCAGAGAAAGCAACCAGTATCCCTTACTGGCTGGCCCACTTGGAGTTATGGAGCCAAGGATTTCCAAAAGCATACCTCTGAGAGCCAGGCCCTCCACCAACACAAGATCCTAGGAAAATGAAGAAAAGCCAGTGTAAGAGGGGCCCATTGAGAATTACTTTGCAGACAAAGATCCTAACCCAGAGTGATTGAGAATTTCAGAGGAGAATATGAGTTGGTCTCCAGTCAAGAGAGACTTCTTTGAAGAAATCATAAAGGAATTTAAAAACTAATTGGAAAAATTGGGAAAAGAAATTTAAGAGAAAATGAACATCTTGCAAGAGAAAATGAACATCTTGCAACAAGAAAACAAATCCTTGGAAAATACAATTAGACAAATACAAAATGAAAATAATTCTCTCAGATCTTCAATTGGGCAAATGCAACAAGATAATTCTCTCAAATCCTCAACTGGGTAAATGCAAAAAGAAAAATATTCTCTCAAAACTATGCTTGGGTGAATGGAAAACTCCTTCAAAAACAGAATTGACAAATTGGAAAAGGAGTTGCAAAAGATAAATAAAGAAAATTTTCTCTAAAAAAGAGCATGGAATCTATGGAAATTAATGATTGCATGAGACAAGAAGATTCTGTTAAATGAAACCAAAAGATAGAAAAAAAAGAAGAAAATATAAAATACTTCATCAGCAAAACCACTGATCTTGAGAATAGAACAAAGACAGACAACCTAAGAATTTTTGTTCTTTCTGAAAATATTGGAGAGAAAAAAGCCTGGACTTAATATTACAGGATTTAGTGGTAGAAAACTGACCTGATATCATGGAACCAAAGGGCAAAATAGTTATTGAAAGAATACATCAATCCTCTCTGGAAAGCTATCCTAAAATGAAAATACTAAGGAATATTGTGGTCAAATTCCAGAACTGTAAAATACAAGATAAAATCCTGCAAGCAGTCAGAAAGAAATAATTTAAATATCAAGGATCCACAGTAAGGATTACACAGCACCTGGCTGCATCAACATTAAGGAATTGAAGGGCATGGAATGAGATATTCCAAAGAATGCAGCCAAAAATCCACTAGCTGGAAAAATTGAGCCTTCTCTTCCTAGGGGAAAAGATGGACATTTAAGGAAATGGGAGACTTCTAACTTTTCATCATGGAAAGACCAGAGCTAAGCAGAACATTTGGACATCAAACAGGAGACTCAACAGACATATGAAAAGGTAAGAAGGAAGGGTAAAGGAAAAAAAAACTGCTATCCAATTAGATGAAATTGGCTATCATTCCAGCATGGGAAAAAGATTCTCATAACTCTTGAGGATTGCAACTCTATCAGAGAGAATATACTTAGCCAAAAGTGATGGACACTCATGACTTATCTGTGAAATTTCTATCCAATAAGATGAAACTGGCTATATCTCTACTTAGGAGAAAGACTCTCATAACTCTAGAGAATTGTAAGTTATTTGGCAGAATATTCTTAGTCAGAAATTATGAACACACAAGATTTTTCTGTGACTCTGATAGAATTATTTAAAATCAATACTTCCTTTAAAAGGGGGAAAGTAAGGAGATGGGAGGATGGAGGAGATTGAATGGAGTAATTCTCATTACATTAAGAAGTACAAAGAAATTATTGCAATAGATGGGAAGAAGGGAGGAGGAGAGAACCACCTGAATCTTACTCTCAAATTTCTCTTAACTCTGTTAAGTTATGAAACTTATCTTACCTTTCAAGTATTAAAAGGGGAAAAGGGGAGTGGGGAGAAAAAAAAGGGAACTAACAGAAGGAAGAGAAGGAAGAAGGGCCAAAGGAAAAGGGGAAAGAAAGGGGAGGGGGTTGGATATAGGAGGGAAAACACACTGAAGGTGGTTGTAATTCAGAAACAAATTACTGGGGAATATGGATAAAGGGGAAAAATGGGAAAATACATAAAGAGGGAAGATAGCATGGAGGGTAATAAAGAGTTAGTAATTATAACTTTGAATGTGAATGGGATGAACTCTCCCTTAAAACATAAGCAAAAAGGAAAGTGGATTAAAACAGAAACCTACAATATGCTACTTACAAGAAACTCATTTGAAGCAAAAAGATACATATAGAATAAAGGTAAAAGGTTGGAGCAAAATATATTTTGTTTCACCTGAAGTGAAAAAAAAGCAGGGATAGGAATCCTTATCTCAGACTAAGCAGCAGCAAAAGTAGCATTAAAAGAGATAAGGAAGGAAACTATATCCTCCTAAAAGGTACCATAGACTGTGAAGCAATTTCAGTACTAAATATGTATGCATGTGATGACATGGCATCCAGATACTTAGAGGAGAAGTTGAAAGAGTTATAGGAAGACAAAGACAGCACAGCTCTTCTAGTGGGAGAAAGCAACCTCCTGTTCTCAGATTTAGATAAACCTAACCATAAAATTAACAAGAAAGAAATTAAGGTGGTAAATAGATTGTTAGAAAACCTAGACATGATAGACTTATGGAAGATATAGAATGGGAAAAGAAAGGAATATCTTTTTTCCCCTGCAATACATCACACTTACACAAAAATTGACCATGTACTGGAGCATAAAAACTTAATGATCAATTGCAGAAAGGCAGAAATAGTGAATACATCTTTCTCAGATCATAATGGAATAAAAATTGCATGCAATACTGGGCCAGGGAGATATAGAACCAAAACTGATCAGAAACTCAATAATCTCATTTTAAATAATGAGTGGATCAAACAACAAATTATGTAAGAATTAATTATTTTATCCTAGATAATGACAATAATGAAACAACATACCAAAACCTATTGGATACAGTCAAGGCAGCTGTCAGGGGATATAGTATATCTTTAAATGCTTACATGAAAAAAGTTAGAGAAAGAGGAAATAAATAAACTAAATATACAACTAAAAATATGAAATTAAATGCCCCCAATTAATCACCACATTAGAAATTCTAAAAATTAAAGGAGAAATTAATAAAATCAAAAGTAAGAAAACTATTAAACTAATAAATAAAACCAAGTTGGTTTTATGAAAAAAATTAAAATTGATAATCTTCTGGTTAATTTTGAATTAAAAAAAGATAGAAAAAAACCAAAATTGCCAGGATCATAAGGAAACATGAACTCATCACCAATGAGGAGGAAATTAAAGTAATAATTCAGAAATTATTTTACCTACTCTATATCAATAAATTTGATAATTTAAATGAAATGGACAGATATTTAAAAAAATATGAGTTGCTCAGGTTAAATGAAGAGGAAATTAAATTCCTAAATTATCCTATCTCAGAAAAAGTAATTCAACAAGCCATTATTAAACTCCCCAAGAAAAAACTCTCCAGGGCCAGATGGATTCACAAGTGAATTTTATCAAAAATTTAAGGAACAATTGGTTCCAATTCTATATAAACTCCTTGGAAAAATAGGTGAAGACAGAACTCTGCATAACCCTTTCTATGACACCAATATGATGCTGTTACCTGAACCAGGAAGAGTTTAAACATAGAAAAAAAATTATGAGTTATCTTCCTGATGAATATATATGCCAAAATCTTAAATAAAATTATAGCAAAATGATTTCAACATGTAATCACTAGGATAATACATTATGACCAAATAGGATTTATCCTATTTGCAGGAATGGTTCACTATTAGGAAAACTGTTAGTATAAGTAATTATATTAATAACAAACCTATCAGAAATCATATGATTATATCAATAGATGCTGGAAAGGTTTTTGAACAAAATATAGCACCCATTACTATTAAAAATGCTAGAGAACATAGGAATAAATGGATTCTTCCTCAGAATAATAAGCAGTATCTGTCTAAAACCATCAACAACCATTATATGCAATGGTAATAGGCTGATGGCATTCCCAATAAGATTGGGGTGAAACAAGGATGACCATTATCATCACTACTATTCAATATTGTATTAGAAATATTAGCTTCAGCAATAAGAGAAGAAAAAGAAATGGAAGGAATTAGAATTGGGAAGGAATGGACAAAACTCTCCCTCTTTGTAGATGACATTATAATATACCTAGAGAATCCAAGAAAATCATCTAAAGAACTACTAGCATTTTTATCAAACTTGCAGGATATAAAATAAACCCTCAGAAATAATCAACATTTCTATATATGACTTCCAAGACACAGTTGAATAGCTACAAAGAGAAATCCCATTCAAAGTAACCTCAGAAGAAATAAAGTACCTGGGAGACTACCTGTCAAGGCAGACTCAGAAACTTTTTGAAAACAAGTACAAAACACCATTCACTCATACAAAAAAATCAGATTTAATTAACTGGGCAAATATCAATTGCTCATGGATAGGCTTAGCTAATATAATAAGAATGACAATTCTACTAAAATTAAATGACTTGTTTAGTGCCCTACCAATCAAAATTCCAAAAAAATTACCTTAGTGAGTTAAAAAAATACAAATAACTACACATGGAGAAACAATTCAAGAATCTCCAGAGATTTAATGAAAAAAAGTACAAAAGAAGGTAGCTTAGCCCTACTAGATCTATAATTATATTACAAAGCAATAGTCATCAACACTATCTGGTATTGGACAAGAAATTGAGTGGTGGATCAGTGGAATAGACTAGGTGCAATACCAGGAAATGATTATAGTAACCTGCTGTTTTATAAACCCAAAGAGTCCAGCTATTGGTATAAAAACACTCTCTTTGATGAAAAACTACTGGGAAAATTGAAAGTTAGTATGGAAAAAACTTAGTTTAGACCAACACCTCACACCCTATACCATGGTCAGATCAAAATGGATACAAGATCTAGACATCAGAAACAATATTATAAGCAAAACAAGAAGATCAAAGAATAATTGACCTGTCAGATCTATGGCATCTAAAGTAGTTTATATCCAAGGAAGAGATGGAGAACATGAGTAAAAACAAACTAGAGGGGGCCAGCTAGATGGTGCAGTGGATAGAGCACCAGCCCTGGAGTCAGGAGTTCCTGAGTTCCATTCTGGCCTCAAACACTTAATAATTACCCAAGTGTGTGGCCTTGGGAAAGCCAGTTAGCCTCATTGCCTTGCAAAAACCCTAAAAAATAATAAAATAAAAACTAGATAATTTTGATTACATTAAATTAAAAAGCTTTTGCTCAGACAAAACCACTATAACCAAGATCAAAATAATTGTAGTAAATTGGAAAACAATTTTTACTGACAAAGGATTCATTTCTAAAATATACAGAGAACTGAGTCAATTAAAAACAAGCCATTACCCAATTGACAAATGGTTAAACGATATGCAAAGTCAATTTACAGATGAGGAAATCAAAGCGATCCAGACTCATATGAAAAATTGCTCTAAATCACTACTTATTAGATAAATGCAAATTAAAGCATCTCTGAGGTACCACTTCACACCTCTCAGACTTGCCAGTATGACCAGAAAGGACAACGATCAATATTGGAAGGGATGTGGGAAATGTGGGACACTAGTACATTGTTGGTGGAGCTCTGAACTCATCCAACCTTTCTGGAGAGCAATTTGGAATTATGCAAAATAGAAATGTGCATACCCTTTGATCCAGAAATACCACTACTGTGTCTATGCCCTGAAGAGATTATGAAAAAGGATAAAAACAGCACATGCAAAAATATTCATGGTAGTCCTCTTAGTGGTGGCAAAGAATTTGAAATTTAGTAAATGTCCATCAATTCAGGAATGGCTTAAGTAATTGTGGTATATGTATGTGATGTAACACATTATTCTATTAGAAATCAGGAGGGATGGGAATTCAGGGAAGCCTGCATGAATTCGAAACTGATGCTGAGTGAGATGCGAAGATCCAGAAGAATACTTTACACCCTAACAGCAACATGTGGGTGATAAGCAACCCTAATGGACTTGCTCATTTCATCAGTGCAACAATGAGGCACAATTTTGGGGTATCTGTGATGGAGAATACCATCTGTATCCAGAGAAAGAATTATGGAGTTTGAACAAAGACCAAAAACTATTAGCTTTAATTTAATTTTTTGGGGGGGTTGCAAGCCAAATGGGGTTAAGTGGCTTGCCCAAGGCCACACAACTAGGTAATTATTAAGTGTCTGAGGCCGGATTTGAACTCAGGTGCTCCTGACTCCAAGGCCAGTGCTCTATCCACTGTGCCACCTAGCCACCCCCCCATTAGCTTTAATTTTAAAAAAAACCTCTTATTACGCCATTTTGCTATCTCTTATACTTTATCTTCTTCCTTAAGGATATGATTTCTCTCTCATCATATTCAACTTAGATCAATGTATACCATGGAAAAAATGTACTAATAGACTGCCTTCTATGGAGGGGGATGGGGGAAAGAAAGCAAGATTAGGGGAAAAATTGTAAAACTAAAAATAAATAAAATATTTCTTTTGTAAACAAAAATAAATAAATAAATAATTCAAATACGAAGGAACCACAATGAGGATTACACAAGACCTGGCTGCATTCACATTAAGGCATCGAAGAATTTGGAATATAATCTTCCAGACAGCAAGGGAGCTTAGATTACAACCAAGAATTCACTATCCTGCAAAGCTGAGCCTTTTTTGTCAGGGGAAAATATGGACTTTTAACAAAATAGGACACTTTCAACTTTTCCTGATGAAAAGACCATAGTTAAATAGAAAATTTATTTTTCAAACAGGAGACTCAAGGGATACATGAAAAGGCAAACGGGGAAAAGAAAAAAAAAGCTATTATCCAAGAAGATTAAACTGGTTACATCTCCATCTGGGAGGATGAATCTCATAACTCTTGAGAGTTGTAACTCTGTTAGAGGGAATATACTTAGGTAGAATCAATGAATGTTCATGATATGACCATGATTTTGCTGGAATGATTTAAGGAAGTGGAAGACTGAATGGGTTAAATTACATTTCATGAAAAGGTGCTGAGGTCCTATTGCAATAGAGAGGAAGAAGGAAGGAGGTGAGAACTGCCTGAATCTTACTCTCATCCAATTTGACTCAATGAGGGATTAACACATGCATGCATACACACACACACACACACACACACACACACACATACACACACAAACTCTCACAGAGAGAAAGAATTGTGGAGTTTGAACAAAGACCAAAGACTATTACCTTTAATTTAAAAAAAAACTTCTTATCTTATGTCATTTTGCTATCTCTTATACTTTATTTTTCTTCCTTAAGGATATGATTTCTTTCTCATTCAGTTGAGTTTAGAAACTCATCACCATTCAATTATCAAAAAGGGAAGTAGAGGAGGGAAGGAGAGACTGATAGGGAGAGAAGGAAGAAGGGTTAAAGAGAAAGTGGAAAGAAAAGGGAAGGGGGTTGGATAGAAAGGGGTAAACACAACAAAGGGGGTCTTTTCAGAAGCAAAATACTGGGGAATTAGGGATAAGGGGAAAAAGGGAAAAATACAAACAGAGGAGGAGATAGCAAGAAGGGCAATAAAGATTTAGTAATGATAACTTTCAATGAGAATCAGGTGAACTCTCCCAAGACAGAAATGGATAGCAGAGTGAATTAAAAACCATAATCCCACAATATGCTGCTTACAAGAAAGGCATTTTAAGAAGAGAGGCACATACAGAGTAAAGGTAAAAGATTGGGGTAAAATACCTTTCATTTTCCAGAGTACTGGGGAGAAATAATGAATATCTTCTTCTCTCTAGGGCTGTCACACATACAATTAATGCTTCATCATCAAAACTGAGAAGGGAGGGGGCAGCTATGTGGTGCAGTGGATAGAGCATTGGCCCTGGTGTCAGGAGTACCTGGGTTCAAATTCGGCCTCAGACAATAATTGCCTAGCTGTATGACCCTGGGCAAGTCACTTAACCCCATTGCCTTGCAAATACCAAAAAAGCAAAAAACAAAAAACAAAAGAAAAACCAAGAAGAACATCTAACCATTGGATATTAGCTAGTGACAGTAGTACTGATCATTACTGTGGAATCCTCTGAAAATTTCATTTTTTCCTATAGTAATTAGGAATAGAGGATCCAATGGGAGATCAAAAATTAGTGAAATTGTGAATTCCTTTTTAAGAAAGATTAAAATTCTACTTTATGTTATGTTAAATTTTTAGAGACTGGAGTCTATTCACTAAAATAGAGAGAGGGTATAGAATTTGACATTTTCCTGAGTATTTAGCAAAGTAATAGATTCATTATTGTTTTATTTGTTCATTCAACCTTTCCCAGAAGTTTATATGATGGTTTATATTCAGAAAGGGCTCACAAGTACAATAGCAATGATTCATCTTGAAGCAGATTCATCTTTATGTTTTTTTTCCCTTTCACATATCTCATTTCATTGAGAGATCAATGGTTGGTTGGTTTGTTGATTCTTGTACTTCGTTATCAAAGAAGACCAAAATGACATCACTTTGAGACAAATTACAGTGTGTCCTACTGTGGAGGATCAGGCCAATATGAGCTCAGAATGCTCTACCTCAGATTGGGGACAAATAGTCTATGTGAATATTTGGGGTAGGTACTCTAAACTTATCATGTTTCCTTTGAGCTGCTTCAATTCTGCCTTCCTCATAGAAAGTGGCACCTTCACTGATGAGGGTCTGCCATGCTGGGCAGTCCTGTGCCAGTATCTCCCATGATGTACACTCATTTGCAAAGTTCTTCAGTAAGACCTTCAGGGTGTTTCAGTATTGCTTCTTCTGACCCCCCTGTGAATACTTGCCCTCTGTGAGTTCACTGTAATATAACATGCTCAGTCCATCATAGCTGCAGTCTCTGTAGTAATGTTGGAATGCTAGGCAGTTTAGCTCAAAAAAATACTTCACTGTCTGATATCTTCTTCTGCCAGGTGATCTTCAGAATCTTCTTAAGACAATTTAAATGGAAGTTTCACAGGCATATAGCAATGTGACCAGCATAAGAGCTCTGTAGACCTTGGTAGTCAGTCTAATACCTCTTCTCTCCCATGCTTTCTTTTGGAGTCTCCCCAATACTGAGCTAGCTCTGGCAATGTGAGTTTTAACCTCACTGTCAATGTGTACCTCCCTGGAAAGGACACTGACAAGGTAAGTGAACTTTGTCCACTGTACTCAAAACTTCTCCATTTGCTGTAATCAATAGTTCCACATATGGAGGTTTTGTTGGTGTTAATTGTTAGACCAAAATTAGTACAAACAGCAGAGAACCAATCCATACCTTGTTGCATCTCAGCTTCAGAGACTGCACTGAGTGCACAGTCATTTGCAAACAGAAGATCATGAATCAACACTCCCTCCACTTTTTCTTGGCTTGTAACCTTTTCAGTTAAAGAATTTGACATCAGTATAGTAGCTGAACTTGAACTTGAAGCCTTGTTCATCCTCAGTAAAGATATTTTGATAACATGGCTGAAAACTGTGCTAAAAAGCATGCAAATAAGGACACATCCTTGTTTTACTCCATTGATGATAGGGAAATCTTGAGAGCATTACCCACTATCCAGAACCCTGGCATGCATGCCATCATGGAATTGATGTGCAATATTGATGAATTTCTCTGGGCAACCAAATTTTGACATAATTTTCCATAAGTTTTTGTGACTGACAGAATCAAAGGTCTTGGTCAGATCTACAAATGTTGTATACAGATCTCTGTTCTATTTGTAGCATTTCCTGAGATTCTTGTTCTTCTACCCTTTCTGAAACTATACTGGCTCTCAGCAAGATGACTAACTTTCAGATGAAGGATCAGACTCTAACAAATATCTTAACAGCAGTGACTAAATGAAAAACACCCCCCTGTAATTGTCACAGGACAATTTATTAATTTTACCTTTAATGAGATGGACAATGGAGGCATCCCTGAATTCTTGGGGGAATAGTCACTTCATGCCATATAGTATAAATATATAATACGTTACACTGAAAGACAGCTAGGTCCCAATTAGTATGAATAATGAATCCTGTGATTTTGTGCTTCATTCCAATTTTGGGAAGGAATCAATTACTATGTTTTACATAATTTAAACTTCAAATAGTGAGAATTTAGATCATTGTGATTGCTTTCTTAATTCCTTATTTGTGCTAATTAGGATGTAGATGTATTCAAACTTGATTCAATATTAAAATGTTTAATTCTATTGTCTGGACTTGATCTTATAATCACCAGACCCCTATTTTTTAATTAAATTTTACTTCCTGAAGAAATGTGTACTTACTGTCTATGTGTTATCATTCATGAAATGTATGATTGTAAAAGCAGGCAAGCTACTCATGAAATAAGACTAAAGACAAATTACCTGATGGTATCTTATGTAAGGTTAAATGATTTAGTGGAAGCCCAGACATATTGGGTGAATCTAAATGGAGGATTTATGGAAGAACATGTTTAACTTTTCTTAGGAAGTGAAGATGGGTGCATAGTCTACATTGATGGGCTTCAGGATTCACTGAAGCATTGGAAGTTCTGTGTGGCAACTATAGTTTAATTATCTGGATCCCTGTCTAAGTATTTAGTGTAGAAAAAGTGGGAGGTATACTTTACCTCATTTTCTTGAGATTTAAGAAAATGTATAGATAAGAAAAGTTGTTACTCTGTGTGAGATTAAATCAATTCAAAGGCTTTTATTAAATGCCATTCTGAGTTTGTGGAGCAGGGAGAAGAGACTGATCCTTCGAAGAATATAAAGGAATAGTCAGGCAGGAGGAGACTCCACATAAGTAAGTATCCCAGAAGTCAATGGAAGAAAAAATGACCATGATGAAGGCATATTTGACAGTATCAAGAAGTTCAGAATGGTCAGTATATTTAAGCATTAGAAAAATGTCATTAAACTTCACAGGAGGAGATAATTTATTGCCTTGGAGAACAGTTGCAAAAGATGGATCAGAAGTGCATCAAAACAAATTGAGAAGAGAAAACATGAGGAAATTAGACTACAAACAAGAGTCAACTACCCAGAACAACTGAGCATATTCTTTCAGGAGAAAAGATGAATACCAATGAAATAGAGGACTTTCAAATTTTCCTGATGAAAAATAAGAGCTAAACAGAAAATTTGATTTTCAAATATTTTATTGCATCTGCAAGTATTTTAAGTGCAATTTTTCTTTCACTTAAACCCATTGCCTTGCAAAACAAAACAAAATAAAACAAAACAAAAGATATTTATAAAGCATGTAACATAGTATGTATAGTATCTAGCATTCAGTGGGTGCCTGATAAGCAGATTCCCAAATATTTTATTGCATCTGCAGTTATTTTAATAGCAATTTTAAAAAATTTCTTTCATTTATTTTCTCAAAGCTTTTTTTAAAACTTAAATTACTTACACTAATCTTTTTGTTTAATATTTTAAAAATATAAATAATTTTGGAATGGACAGTTGTTACTTCACTGTTACAAAATGAGCAAATGTTAATACTTGGATTAGACTTGCAACCTATTGTATGTTAAGCTTAGTGAATTATTCTCTAGATCAGTGAGTTTCATTGTGTAGTATGTGAACCCACAGGGGAACATATGAAAATTCATTAGAATATGAAAGGCAAATATTAGAATTAATAATAACAACATAATTGCAGCCAGAGTTGCAGGCTTGTTCTACCTTCCATCCTCTGCCTTCACCTAGTGCCAAATCTGTAGTCAGTGGCGGGTCCATCTCTGTCAGGCACTCCTTTCATATCCCATTCTAGACATCATTTCTACAAGCCCCCATTCTACTGTCAACAACAGTTTATATCCCTTTTTTTTAGTTTTTTTTTGTTGTTTTTTTGTAAGACAATGGGGTTAAGTGACTTGCCCAAGGCCACACAGCTAGGTAATTATTAAGTGTCTGAGGCCAGATTTGAACCCCATACTCCTGACTCCAGGGCTGGTGCTCTATCCACTGCGCCACCTAGCTGCCCCATACAGTTTATGTCTCTTAAGTCCCCAGAAACAGGGAATAATAAGTAGCTTGCTCAAAGTTATGAAGCTAATAATTAATAAAGGCCTGGTTTGAACTCAGGTTTCAACTGCATACAAGTTTAGCATTTTTTCTCTATTATGCTGCATTATTAGTTATCAAAATATATTTACTTGATGCAGATTGCAATCCTCAGAAGCCACTTTCAAGATTTTCCCACACAAATCATCCTTCTTTGGACATTCCTCAATGATTTTCCTGCCACTTCAAAATCAGCTAGGCTGATATTCACATATACTAAAAAGTCCATTTCTGTGCATATTCTGAAGCTTTTCCAGCCTGAAACAATCAATCAAACACAAAACCAATAATTTATTAAGTCCCTATTCTGTGCAAACACCATGTTAAATTCTGGAGATTAAAGGACATAACTGATACTTCTCTGCCCCAAGAAAGCTTACATTCAATAAACAATAAAACACAGTTTCACTTTTACACAATGATTGATTTCTGCTCTACTGATAAAAAACTTTGAAAATCCAGAGTAGCTTCCTCACCAAGATGAGTTACTAAGAAATTTGGAGAAAGACTTGCCTCTAATAAAATTAAAATTCTAAGTGTAGAATACTAAATTATCCCCCCCCCCAAATGCTTTCTCTAAATATAGAACCAAGTAGCCATGGCTGTATCTTGGCAAAAGTAATTATACTGTTTTGAATCATTTATTTCTGTTGTGCCTATCAGTCATAAAACAACAACTTTTAGTCATACAAAATAGGTAATTTGCAGTTGAAATAGCTTTATATATGAAGAGGTTTCTGGATAAAATGTAAGAACTCATTTTTACAATATGTATTTGCTTTGGCAATATGTATTCATGACTGGAAGCTGAATATGTTATTATATCAAATTTTTCTTATTTGGCCAAATCTAACCATCAGAAACTAAATTGCTTTTAGTTAGGAAAACATGTTTTTTTCAGATAATACTTCAGTAAATGTTGGGGTAGATTGGTGTCCTACTATCATTAGGATTCAGTGATGGGGGAATAAAGAATTTATTGGTATATGTGGAAATATTTATTTATTTAAAATAGTTTAGGATACAAAGGGAATGATCTATAATTTTTATTAAAATATCTATTTCCTTAAAAATTATTATAATATTATGCCTGCATAAAGAATGAGGGAGTAGTTATAATAGTACTGTTCTTGGAGTCAAGAAATTCTGAATTCAAATCCTATCTCTGAAACTAGCTGTGTGACTCTATATAAATCAATTAATTATTTTGTGTGTCAGAAAATACACAGGTTTAAGAAAGACACAGATAGGTCATGATTCGTGTGGGAGACAGACAATCATGGTGGATATTCTCTACTAAGGCTACCAAGAGGGTTTCTCTTGCAATACATAGTAAAATATATTTTGAATGTAGGCAGTTATAGGGTGAGGGACATTTTGTCCTCTAGAGTCTGGTTAGCCCTGCAGCCTTGTCAATTGCTGATAACTCTTCTTTCAAACTTTGGAAAGAGAAAGCAAGATGTAACATTGAATGAAAGCAAACTCTAAGAAAAGGCTATTACAGTGTTGCCATACTCTAAGTGTGACAATCAACCATCATGTTAGGGAGTGAACCAACATTTGGGTGATACTGTGGGCAGGAAATCAACTGAAGAGAAACATTCTTATCTCCCTGGATTTTTGTACATTAGTTGGAAGTCCTAAATAGTTAGTTCATCCTGTTCTTTAGTTCTGCCTATCATGAAATCAGAGAACCTTTGACATTTATGAGAACTATTTTTGTATAGTTTTATGACTACTAAGAAATGTTTTTAAGAGTGAAGAAAAAATTATTGGTATTCATTTGTTTTTTATTTTCTGAGTACTATATTTACAAAGTATTTAGTACAGAGTTATACTCAATGAGAAGGAAGTATTGATTTGAATGGTATTTGGTCCCTCAGATAAAAGAGTTAACATGATTTGTGCATGGGAATTTTCAAGCTTCACACAACTGGGAAGTGCCGATAATGATTTGAGCATATTCTCCTGGACCAGTTAAGTCTTCAGAAAGTTTTCATTTCCTTGGGATTGCAATGGGGTGAAATAGGAAGAGAACTGTGTCAAACACAGAAGAGATTTCCTTCTTTTTCTTCCCAAGCATCACATCTCTTACTCGGAGCATGAGGTTTATACTAGTCTATCTAAGAAAACAAAAACAAAAACAAAATACAAACAACAAAATATATTCATTAACCATATTCTTTGTATCATTGCCAAATAATCACCTCCAAAAAGAAATTTTTTAGCAAAATATTTGCTTAAGATAAATAACAAACTCATTCATTCTGTATCTTTACATGTGACTAAAGCATATGATTATCTTAAGTGAATAGAAAGATATGCCTTTTTCTTGTCATATTGAAGAACTATGAGATAAACAATAAAGAAAAGATTTCAACTCTAAAATTCTGAAGTAAAACTTTAAAAATCAAAGCATTAGCTACTTGGAAAATTTGCATAAAAGAATATTTTAAAAACTACATGGCATACATGGCAATAGATGAAAAATAAAGTTGCAAAGGTGAAGGAAACTGTTTTATCAATACAGAGTTCAAAGACATTCTTTATTTGGCATTAGGCCTATTGGAGCTTTCACCACCATTAATCATCTTCTTTCTCATCAACTTCACTTAATGAAAAGACCTGAGAAGGACTTATTTTCACCTTGAAGGACCATGCCACAAAATTAGCTTTAGATTATGATACTTGTCCAGTTTCCTGAGAGAGGTTAATATACCCTTTCTTGTTTTCAAGAAAAGTTTTATAAAGGGAAAACTGTCTGATTCTTTTATTTTTCTCAATTCCTTCCTCCCAATACTATTTTCCTTGTTAAAATTACTTCTTTAAAGGGCAATAACACATAGTATAGGTGGTTCTAAAGTATCAAATAGATTTGCTTTTCCAATATAAAGGAAAATAAAATGTTGTATGTAAGAAAATTGTGCATGATTCAGAAGCTACAAGATAGATTTGTCAAAGTTACCTATTATTACAACTAATTCACAGGTGTGTAGAACTGGTCTTGATATCCTCAAATATAAGTTATAGATTTAGAATCCAAAGACATGAATTCAAATCCAGATTCTCCTTATTGTCTCAGTGACTGATAAATGCTTTTATTTCTCAGATTCTTCACTTATAAAATGAAAGGATTGAATTAGAATCTCTAAGGTTTCTTGTAGTTCTAAATTCTACAACTAAAGGGATTTCCTGGATTAATGACTTTTTTTCCATTTTAGTGTGGACTGACATACTCATTTAGAGAAGTATAGGAACAAAAATAGTAAATGTATCTTAAATCATGTTCTTCCTTTCTTAGGCTGCTTTAGATGTTTGTGTTGATCCAAGAAGAGGGGTAGTTGGTCTTTGATAAAATGTGTCTGTGAATCTACTACCACCATCAAACTCATGCACCATTTGCAGAATACAAAGAATAGATAATAAGATCTGGGATATTATGAAAATATTAATCAGAAATGTCCCATATCCCCTTCTGATGTGTGGAAATATTTCTATAACTGAATTGGGGGGGTATACCCTGATTGGTTCAAAATTGATCATTTTACTGAGGACTAATTTGTTACTCATGCTAGCCCTAGAGTCAGTCTAAGCACTCTGAGAATGCACAATCCAGGAGGAATTCTGTGGAGTGACTTTTTTAAAAACCAAGAGCAGGAGATGGGGAGAGGATTTTTCTCTCCTCCCTTCCCATTGGCAATACTGTTTTAAAATGAAACTATTTCCTAAGTAAAAGTTACTGTATACAGGAGAGAGTAGAAACACATTCTTCAAAAAGAGAGTCTGACCCTTAAAATAAACTGGCCTAAGGAGACCAGTTGAGCAGCAAATTAGCAGATATGAGAATACATATGGAGTCTACAATGAGGTAAAGGACATTAAAACCCTATGTTATCAAAGTATGATGCCTGGGACATTTTGTGTGTGCATGTATATGTACAAGAACACATATGTATGATGTGTGGACACATTGTATGTTATGCATGCATGTTTTTGTTTGTGGTGCTTGTGTGCATATGTGTATGCATGCATGTTAGTACATGTGTATATCTCTTAACACATAACTACAATGTGCATATATAGAAGCTATATATTCATGTATGTCACATATATGCCTGTGCATACATATTGGTCTACATGGTGTTTGCTTTTGAAATTTCCAGAGAAATGTCAGGAGATGAACGAAGGTCTGTACATGATGCTTATTGATTTAACCAAGGTCTTTGATACTATCAATAGTGAAAATATGTTAAATATCTTGGAGAAATTTGGTTGCAGAGAATTCTGTTCTTGTTTCATGATGGCATGTTTGCAAAACTTCCCCAGTCACCAATGGAATGAAGCAGAGCTGTATGTTTGCTTCCATTCTTTTTAGCATGAATTTTTAGGGTTTTTTTTTTGCAGGTCAATGGGGCTAAGTGGCTTGCCCAAGGCCACACAGCTAGGTAATTATTAAGTGCCTGAGACTGGATTTGAACCCAGGTACTCCTGACTCCAGGGCCGGTGCTTTATCCATTGTGCCACCTAGCTGCCCCTTTAGCATGATTTTTTAAGCAATGGCATTAGACCTTTCAATGGGGATAAAAATAACACCCAGTTCAACTCCAGCACTGATGTAAATTATTTAACTTGAAAAGGGCATAAAATAAGACTAAAATGGAAGTACATTTGGTGTATGACTTTTTTTTCCCAGATGATTGTGCACTCATTACAGCTACTCTGTCTAAGATAAAAGAGAATATGAATTGATTCTCTGTCATTCATATTGATTTTGTTCTAACAATTAACACTAAGGGTGAAGGGAGCAGAACCAGGAGAACAATGTACACATTCACAAGAACATTGTGAGATGATCAGCCTTGATGGAACCAGTTCCTCTTAGCAGTTCAGAGAACTAGGACAACCATATTATACCATTTATAGACAGCCCCCCCAACAAAATGAACTTTCAGACCTTGATGAACACTTTATATAAATTATGTCTTATGTAGCTCTTTCCCTTAATCCTAATTCCTTATACTGAAAGTGACTAAAATGTAAAACATATTTACAAAAAATATGTATGCACAATGTTAACCCGACTGTTGGCCACTGAGACTGAGGGACTCAAGGGACTTCAAAATTGAACGTATCCTCTAATATCTTCCAGCAATAACATCACTAGGACTATATCTCAAAGATATATAAAGAGGAGAAAGGAGCTATTTATACAAATATATATATATATATGTGTGTGTGTGTGTGTGTGTGTGTGTGTGTGTGTGTGTGTGTGTGTGTGTTTGTATCTTTTTATGGTAGCAAAGAATTAGAAATTGATTGGGTGTACTTTAATTTGGATTTGGTTTTTGAAAGTCAAATGTAGTTTTTCCAAAAGCCTATTTTATGGAGTAGTCACACAAAACAATCACTCAGAAGTGATACAAGGATATTCCCAAAGTCTCTCTGAAGAATGTTGGTATTAATTTGAGATATAAGAAACACTGGCATGGGACTGTCCATTGTGGTATATTCACATCAAAGAAGGCATTGTGTTGTATTAGCAACACAGAACTTTTGTAACTAAAAAGACAAGCTAGATAAGCAAATTTGAAATCATCTCCATCTCAAATGTTCCCATAGACCAATTGTGCCTAACCTGTAGAAGAACTTCCCAAACTCATATTGGTCTGATCTGGCACAGTCAGAAACACAGTCTATTGACTCCAGCATCATTGTTGTTATTTGTTCACCCCTGATGCTTTTATTTTTGTAACTGATATTTTATTTTTTCCAAATACATGCTATGGAAGTTTTTTTTAATATTCATCCATAGGCAAATATATATTTTTAAGTTACAAAATTTCCTTTCCAAAAAACAAAAAACAAAACAAAACAAAAAAGGGGCTGCTAAGTGGCACAGTAGATAAAACACTGGCCCTGGCATCAGGAGGACCTGAGTGCAAATCTGATTTTAGACACTGAATATTTACCTAGCTGGGTGACCTTGAGCAAGTCACTTAACCCCATTGCCTTTCAAAAATCCAAAAAACAATCCAAAACAAAATTTCCTTCAACCCTCCTTTCCCTGCGCTCCCTCCCCCAGTAGCAAACAGTCGGGTTAACATTGGACATACATATTTTTGATAAACATATTTTACAGATTAGTCATTTTCAGTATGAGGAATTAGGATTAGGGGAAAGAGATACATAAAAGATAATTTGTCTAAATTTTTCTTCAGGGTCTGAAGGGTTTTTTTTTTTATCCATAGCTGGTATAATATGGTGGCCCTAGTTCTCTCAACTGCTAAGAGGAACTGTTACTATCAAGGCTGTTCTTCTCACAATGTTGTTGTGAATGTTTACACTATTCTTCTGGTTTTATTCCCTTTGCTCAGCATCAGATCCTGCAACCCATTCCATGATACTCTAGTCTGACCATTTATGGCTTCTTATAGAACAATGGTATTCCATAGTATTCACATGCCATAACTTGTTTAGCCATTCCCCAATTGATGGTCATCCCCTCATTTTCCAGTTCTTTGCTGCTACAAAGAGAGCACTATGAAGATTTTAGAACATATGGGACTTATCCCATTTTTTTATGATTTCTTCTGGATTCAGGCTGGAATTAAATTGGTGTGTCAAAGGAATGAGCAAGTTTTATTGGTCTTTGGGCTTAGTTCTGTATTGCTATCCAGAAAGACTGGAGTCATTCACAACTCCAACAGCAATGCATTAATGTCCCAATCCTCCCACAATCTCTCCAACATTGATCAGTTTCCTTTTTGTCATTTTAGCCAATCTGAAAGGTGTGAGGTGATATCTCAGAGTTGTTTTAATTTGCATTTCTCTAATCAATGATGATTTGGAGCATGTGATTATATATAGCATTAATTTCTTCATTTGAAAACTGTTTATTCATATCCTTTGACCATTTATCAATTGGGGAATGACTTATAACTTATGAATTTGATTAAATTCTCCATAAATTTTGGAAATGAGACTTTTATCAAAACTCCTAGGTGTGAAAACTGTTTCCCAGCTTTCTGCTTTCCTTCTAATTTTGGCTGCATTGATATTATTAGTACAAAAACTTTTTAATATAATATAGTCAAAACAATTCATTTTATAGTTTATAATGTACTGTACTTATTGTTTTGTCTTAAATTTGTCCCCTTTCCATAGATCTGATAGAGTATTTCTTGGTCTATGGTATTGCTCTTTATGTATAAATTCTGTAATTTTGAGCTTATTTTGGAATATGGTATGAGATGTGGGTCTATGCCTAGCTTTTGCCATACTATTTTCCAGGTTTACAAACAATTTTTGTTAAATAGTGAACTCTCATCCCAGAAGATGATGTCTTTGGGTCTGTCAAACAGTAGATTGTTTAATCATTTCGTGTGTTTTCTTTTGCACCTATCTTAAACCGCTGATCCATTACTCTATTTAGTAACCAAAACAGGCAGTTTTGATGACTGCCACTTTATAGTTTAATTTTAACTCTGATAGAGCTAGGCCACCTTACTTTTTTAAATCAGTTCCCTTGATATTCTTGACCCTTTATTACTACATAAATATATATATATGTATTATATTATATATATTATATACTATTTTATTACTAGTTTTTCTAGCTCTGAAAAATAGTTATTTGGTAGTGTGATTGGTATGGCACTGAATAAGCAATTTAATTTGAGTAGAGTTGTCATTTTTCTTATATTAGTTAGAGCTACTCATGAGTATTTTCCATTTTTCCAATTATTTAGATCTGACTTTATCTGGGTGATAAGCGCTTTATGATTTTGTTTTGTCTTGAGAGGTAGATCCCTAAGTTTTTATTGCTGTCTATAGTTACTTTCTTTTTTATCTTCTTCTCTTTTTTATCTCTCGCTCTTAGGCTTTGTTGTTCATACACACACACACACACACACACACACATATATATATATATATATACACACACACATATATGTATATATAATATATATTATATTATAATAATATAGTAATTATATTATATATATGTATATATAAATGCTGATGATTTATGTAGATCTATTTTATTTCCTGCTACTTTGCTGAATTGGTTAATTGCTTAAAGGATTTTTTCTTTAAGATGATTTTCTTGGGTTCTCTATGTATACCATCATATCAATTGCAAAGAGTGAAAGCTTTGATTCTTCCTTGCTAATTTTGATGACTTCAATGTTTTTTCTTCTCATTGTTTAACTAGCATTTCTAATACTATACTGAATAGTAATGGTGATAATGGGCATCCTCGTTTCATCCTTGGAAATGCTCTGAGTTTTTACCCCATTGCCTATAATATTTGTTGGTGGTTTTATAGAGATACTTTTCATTATTTTAAGGAAAATTCCATTTATTCCTAAACTTTCCAACATACTTTTAGGGTATTTTTTTTTTGCAAGGCAATGGGGTTAAGTGGCTTGCCCAAGGCCACACAGCTAGGTAATTATTAAGCATCTGAGACTGGATTTGAACTCAGGTACTCCTGACTCCAGGGTCAATGCTCTATCCACTGAGACACCTAGCTGCCCCCAACACTTTTTATATTAATGGATGTTGTATTTTATCAAAGGCTCTTTCAGAATTTATTGAGATAATCATATGATTTATTTTGGTCTTGTTATTGACATGTTCAATTATATTGATTACTTTTCTAATATTGAACCATCCTTGCTTACCTGGTACAGATCCTACCTGATCATGGTATATTATCCTGGTAATGACTTGCTATGGTCTCAGTGCTAAAATTTTATTTAAGATTTTTGCAACAATATTCGTTAGAGAGATTGGTCATCTTGGACCTCTTCAATGGAGAGACAAGACCCAATTATACCCATATACTGTGGCTACAATCTCTTCAATTATATTTGACCCTTTAATTATCCTAAGAAAAGTAAAGTTCTCAAGAATTAGAAGGATTATATCTTCCTTTTTAGGGCTATATACAATTTTATGTTCTTGTGTTTGTCGATTGAATTCCCTTTTGAGGTCTGGTCTTTGTGACAGGAAATTCAGGAAGACCTTTATTTCATTGAACATTCATCTTTTCACCTGACAGTACATGCTGAATTTTGCAAGGTAGTAAATTTTAGTTTGTAACCCAGTTCTTTTGCCCTCTAATAGTTATGGTATTCCGGGTCTTACCATCCTTCATTGTTGAAGCTGATAGTTTCTGTGCGAGTCTGATTGTCTTTCCTTTGTAAAGTGTTTTCTTTTTGGTGCTTACAATATTCTCTCCTTTATTTGAGAGTTCTGGAATTTGTCTATAACAGCCCTTGGAGTTTTTATCCTGGGATTTCTTTATGGAGGGATTCTGTGTAAGCTTTCAATGGTTATATCATCTTCTTGTTCTAGTAGATTTGGACAGTTTTCCCTAATAATTTCCTGCATGATGTTTTCCAAGATTTTTTTTTCAATCTAGGCTTTCTAGTAATCCAGTGATTCACAGATCATCTCTCCTGGATTTATTTTTCAGGTCATTTGTTTTTCCTAAATGGTACTTTACATTTTCTTACATTTTTTTCAGCCTTTTTATTTTGTTTGATGGAATCTTTTAGTTTTGTAGACTAATTGGCTTCTACTTGTTTAATTCTAATTATTAGGGTTTTATTTTCTTCAGTTACTTTTGTGTTTGTTTTTTTAAAGGTGTGGAATTCTCTGATCAATTTTTTACAATTTTTCTGCATGACTCTCATTTCCTTTTTCTATTTTTCTTCTTTTGCTCTTCTTTTGTTTTTAAATTCTTTTTAAACTCTTCTATGAGCTTTTCAATTTGAATGCAATTCATAGATTGTTTTGAGATTTCCCTTGTGATTTTTTCACTGATTTCTTCTTCCTATGGCATTGTTACCATATTTGCCTGTAAAGTAGTTTTCTGTAGTGAGTGCTCTTTTAGCTCTTTTGCTCATCTTTGTTGTTTTTAGCTCTGTTCTGTGGTATAAGGAGTATAGTTCCAAGTTTTTTAGGCTGGGAATGGGGTCTGATCCCTAGCTTGTCACTAGCCAACATGTTGCCTTTGCAGAGGTTTGTTTCATCCTTTATGCCCAGTTTTTGACTTAGCTGTAGTTTGTTCCTGACCAGATCAGGAAAAGGTCTGTGCAGAGCTTGTCAAATTTGCATCTCAAAGAATGGCTTTCAATGTGTGTATTAGATGGAGGATCATCCTGAGAAGACAAGAAAAACTGCTCTGGTCTTCTAGACAAGAGATGAATTCTTATCTTTTTGACACTTTGGTAGAGGAGACAGTAATGCTGGAGAAAATCAGATCTTGTTAGTTTTGACACAGGAACAGATCTTATGGACAGGTTAGATAATCATCAAATATAATCAATGACATACAGAAGAATAACTTGATTGATGAGCTGCCAAAAATTTTATGATTTTGTGTCAGATTGTCCCCAAAATTTTCTGTTGTAGTTGACATTTGTAAGTATACCATCCATCCATAAGTTTTGATAAGGTCCTAGAGAATTAGCTTTCACTTATAAAACTAACTTTGTTGTTTCATTTTAGTCTAAGGAAAATTATGGTTAACAACTATCTAGGTGCCGGGACCTCTACTGTTGTCAAGCTGTATTGGGACATGGACTGTACTGTTGACTAAAAGCCTCCTACTGACTTTCCCGCTCTCCTGCCTCCTGGGCTTTACTTCCTTTTCCCTCAATGAGACAGACCTTCACTGAAGATCCTCCTTAATGTCTACTGTTGAAAACTTTGAATCTGCTCTTTTTTTGGTGGGATCTGAAGCTCGAATGTCAGTGCAGGGGCTTCATTATCTTTGGTAGGGAAAAGCTCCAGGAACATATTAATTTCACACCTACATCTTGGCTCCTCCACCCTCCATTCTTTTTTTTAGCATTTTATTTGTTTTCCAATTATATAAAATAGTAATATGTACCCATCATTTTTTGCAAGGTTCTAAATTCTACAATTTTCATCCCTTCCCTCCCCCCCCCCCCAGAAGACTGTCTGACAGTCTCTAAATTATTTCCATGCCATACATTGATGCAAATTGAATGTTATAAGAGTAAACATAAGAATATACAACCCCACTCCCCCCCCCAAGAAGATGAAAAATCTCTAGAACAGAGAGAGAGAGAGAGAAAAAATTGTACTTCAGTCTGTGTTGAGATTTCAACGGCTCTGTCTCTAGGGTGAGTTGCTTTCTTTATCATGAGTCAACCAGAGAAGTTGCTTCAATATTTTTCCCTCAGTTGCTATTACTAGCTGTACCTACACTCTATTTCTCCCCACTCTCATTTATTCTATTCTCTTTCTCTCTCCTTTCATCCTGGACCTGTCCAAAAGTGTGTTGAATCAGAGTATCCTCTCCTTCGATCTTCCCTTCCTTCTATCACCTATTCCCCCTTCCCTCCCCCATCCCCCCCTCATCCTGTCCCTTTCCTCCCATCCTTCTCCAGGGCAAGATAGATTTCCTCACCCTATTAAGTGTGTATGTCATTTCCTCCCTGAGCCATTTCCGATGAGAATGAAGGCTCTTTCAATCCTCTTTGCCTTTCCCCCTCTACTCCATTGAAAAAGCTTTTTCCTGACTCTCATGTCAGATCTCCTAGCTTCTTCTTCATCTCCTTTTCCTTCCTCCCAGTACTTCTCCCATTGCCCACTGACTCCATCCCTTTACCACATCATACCATTATATTCCACTCCTTCCTATGTCCTGTCTATATATACTCCTTCTAACAGCTCTTATAATTGAGAAAGTTCATATAAATTATCAGTATCTTCTTCTCTTTCAGGAATACAAACAGTTCAACATCATCAAGTTCCTCATAGTTAGTCCCTCTCTTCCACTCTATGGTTCACCAGAGTCCTGCACTTGGAGATCAAACTTTTTGTTCAGCTCTGGTTGTCTTGATAGGAAAGTTTGAAAGTCCCCTGTTTCATTGAAAGTCCATCTTTTCCCCTGAAAGGGTATGTTCACTTTGCCTTCTGGAATATCATATTCCAATCCCTATGAGCCCTTAATGTAGATATTGCCAGATCCTGTGTAATCCTGACTGTAGAGCCTCGGTAGTTGAATTGTTTATTTCTGGTGGCTTTTAGAATTTTCTCTTTGATTTGGGAATTTTGGAATTTGGTTATAATATTCCTGGAAGTTTTTCTTTTGGAATCCCTTTCAGGGGGTGACTGGTGAATTCTCTCAATTTCTATTTTACCCTCAGCTTCTAGGATCTCAGGGCAATTTTGCTGTATTATGTCTTGAAAAACGAAGTCTAGGCTCTTTTCCTGGTTGTGGCTTTCAGATAGCCCAATAATTTGTAAATTATTTCTTCTGGATCTGTTTATAAGGTCGGTTGTTATTTTCTTCTAATTTTTGGTCTTTTTTGGAAGAGTTTTATTTCTTCCTGATTTATTGCAAAGTCATCAGTTCCCTTTAGTTCCATTTTGAATTTGAAGGAGTTATTTTATTCAGAGAATGTTTTTTTATTTCCTTTTCCAGTTGGCCAATTCTGCTTTTTAAGGCATTCTTCTCCTCATTTGCCTTTTGTTTTGCTTTTTCCATTAGGCCTAAACTAGTTTTTGACATATTATTTTCTTCAGTATTTTTTTGTATATCTTTCACCAAGCTTTCGACTTGGTTTTCATGATTTTTCTGTATTGCTCTCATTTTTCCTCCCAATTTTTCCTCCACCTCCCTTAATTGCTTTTCAAAGTATTTTTTGAGCTCATCCAGAGTCTGAGTCCATTTTCTATTTCTCTTGGAGGTTTTGGATATGGAAGTTTCGATTTTGTCATCATCTGAGTATGTTTTGATCTTCCATGGGACTAAAGTATTTCCCTATGATCAGATTCTTCTTTTTCTGTTGTTTACTCATTTCCTCAGCCCAAGATTAATTTAAAGCACTTGCAAGGCTTTGGGGTTGTTTATTTTTTGGGACACCCCACTGCGACCTTTATTCCTCCAAGGTCTTATGCTCTCTAGCTTGTGCTTTGATATATAGATGACCACAGTATGCCCTCTGTCCTGGGTCTCTAAGGAGAGATCCAGCTTGGTTATTTAGTATGGAAGGCCAGACTGCAATATTTGAGTGTAGGCAAACAGCAGAGTCCTACCCTAGGGAGAGCAAAGAAATCTCTGAAGACTTCCCTTGTTATCCTTGGGGGGTGCAGGCTGCTTTCTCCTGATTCTTGCTGCAGATTCTGCAGCTGTGCTCCCCAGTCATCCAGGTGCAGCAGAGTACTCTCACCCCATTCCAAGCTCTTGCAGGTGATCTCTGGTTTGGGCTGTGCTGTGGCTTTTTTTCCCAACCCAGGTCCTGGTGAAACACACCTTTCCCACACAACTTCTAAGTTATCTTGGACTGGGAAAGTGTATCACTCAGACTTTCTGTGGGTTCTGCCCCTCTAAATTTTGACTAGAGCCATCCTTTGTTTTTTGGGGTTGGGAGGGTCAGAGTTCTCAGGAAATGCTGCCTTCATGCCCATATTGGCTCTGCCCCCACCCTTCGTTCTTGAAGAGGATCAATCACATTAGGAGGCTGGTGTCCTGATTTGCAAGTAAAATAGATATGAGTGAGACAGAAAAGTGCAATGACATTGGTCTTACTCTCTCCTCCAGATTTATTGTAGTCTAGTGACAAAACAAAAGTCAAGGCTATGATGGCCCTGTATGCAGATTCAGTAGGAGTCTTTGGCCTTTTAAGTTAAGGCTTTTCCCAAGTCTGTCTGAGTCAATGCTCATTCAGTAATTAAAGAATAGATAAGAACTGAGACAAAAGATGGCCTAGTTTGCCTTATTAAAAAAATCATTCTGGAAGGGGAAAATCCTTAGAACTTCTGGCCATAAAAGAAGCAATTGCTATTTACTCTAACTCTGAGTCATCAAACCCAAACAATGAGCAATAAGGCTTCTGCTGGGACATATTATTTGCCAGTCTGTGAGAGAAAGAATGATTTGTGTTTAAAGGCATAGTCAGGTTGGTCCTTTTGATTCATAATGGGATTTAGCAAAACCTGGTTTTTCAGAGCTATATACCAAGAAGTCATAAATAAAAAAACTACATGAGACAAGATTAATTTCCCCAGATTTTTAAAGAACAATGATAGAATAAATAGAGAAGAAAAAATATCTAACCACCAATTCCCAAAATACCTTGTGAAATATAAGCAATCAAAATTTATATTTCTTTGGGCAGAGTACTCACATGTAAGAATATGATTTCCCATGTGGAAAGAGGTAGAAGTGGAAGAGGAAATAGCAACAATGCTCAATTTGAACAAGTTGGTTGGGTCTTCAGGGGGCAGTTATTACTACTCATAGATTGTTATCTGTCCTTCATTTCTGAAGAGGACCAGTGACATCAGGAGGGTGTCTTATCTTGCAAGTGAAGTGATCCTCTTTACACAGACAACAATGAATTTTTAATAATAATATATTAATGAATGAATTATGCATACTATCTAAATACTGGTGAGAGCATCAGTGATACTCATGAAATATACTTTTGGTAATATGAATAAAAGGTGTCCTATATAACTTGAGACTAGTCCCATTCATTAGGAGTCAAAATAAATATCTGTAATACAATTTATTGTGGAATAGTGTATATATATCATTGTTCTAAATTGGTTTTCTACCTATTTTCACAGCAAATCTTGTCTGGTAGGAATTTATTCCCCAACTGTTACATTCACTTGAGTTTAGTAAGCAATGGATTACTAAATTTTACTATTTTTTATTGTTACTTATGTACTTATTCATCTTTTCTATTTTCATTATTTCAAGTTGTTTCAGATTCCTGAATATGCGACATAACTTGAAATTGAGAAAGACAAAAGCCTCCTTCATTATTACTTTTTTCCCCTCTGAGACTTCTGATCTTTTGTTATTCCAAATGCCCTTTGTTTTTGTTTTTGATTACTTCAACTAAAGTAACCTTTTGTTTGAGAGCATGAACTATGTAATTTATATATGAAACATATATATATATATAAAACATAATTGCTATCAGTATAATACACACATACTGATAACAATTATGTTTTTTAATTTCTTTTATTTATGTAATATTTGGTAAATTTTATTTATATACCCTGAGTATCTTCATAGGTATACTCCCATACATTTCATGCATTTTGCTGTTTTGAAAATAAACCTTATTCTCTTTTTATCATCAACAATTAGCATGCATTAAGTACTCATAGCATGGGTACTAGGAACTGAACCAATTAGATGGGAAGGATTTATTTCTCCTACTGTCCTGCTTGCACCTAAAATTTGTGCTTGAAATTGGCACCTGAAAATTGTATCCAGTCACCTGGGAGCTAGGATTTCAAGAAGGATAGTATAGCCAGTCAGTCTGGCATGAAAGGACTAAGCTTTGAAACTAATTTCCTTCCTCTCCCCAAAGACTGAAATGCTCTAGAGAGTATGTTGTGGGAAAGCTGGTGTTAAGCATAGAATTATGCCTCCCATATATGTAATGAATATTTGTGCATTTATATATTCTGAAATAAATTTTTTTCATAAAAACTAATTTGAAAGTGACTAAATGTATCTAGGATAGAAGACTCTTCCTACATGTCAGTGGGGGCTGGGGTCATTTGCAAAAGCCTAGAAATCTCCAAGTGCAATTCCCCAACATGCAAATTTAGAGAATGAAGCCCAGGTTTTCACAATGACTATTTGTAACTGAGCTGTGGCAGAGCATTCCTAAATTTATATTGGTTTGATCAGTCACAGTTGGATTTCCTACTTGTCTCTAATATAGTAATGTCATTTTGGTCTTTTTTGATTACAAAGGATAAGACCCAATCAGTCAAGATATTCTCCACTAACCCCATAAGTCACTGGAGAACGCTGCAGGAGAGTAGAAAAACCCAATACATCTGGTATTCAGGCACTGAGGGCTAGACTAGTCTATGTTATTCATATACTCTATGAACCAATAATACTGATCTCCCAGTTGTTGCCCACACAAAAGTCTTCTGATTTCATGTATTTGATTTTTAAATTTTTTTTTTATTTTCATCCATGTGCACATGTATATTTTTAAGCTACAAAATTTCTTTCCACTCTCCCTTCCCATCCCCCTCCCCAAAATAGCAAACAGTCAAGTTATCATTATACATACACATTTTCATAAACATCTTTACAAATTAATAATTTTTGGTATGAGGAACTAGGTAAGTGAAAAAGATACATAAGAGATAATTTATTTCTTAAAGTGATCATCAGATTCTGAAGGATTGTTTGTGAGTGTGTGTGTGTTTTGTTTCATTTTGCTTTTCTTCCCCTGAATGGTGATAAAATAATATAGTCTAATACCATTGTTCTAGTTCTCTAAACTGCTAAGAGGAGTTGCTTCCATCAAGGTGGTCCATCTCACATTGTTGTTGTAAATATGTACATTGTTCTCTTGGTTCTATTGCTCCTAGCAACAGATCCTGTAAGTCATTTCTTGCTTCTCTAGAGTCTGATCATTTATGTCTTCTTATAGAACAATAGCATTCCACAATATTGATCTACCATAACTTGTTGAGCCATTCCCCAATCGATGGGCATCACCTCAATCTCCAATTCTTTGCCACTACATAAAGAGGTGCTATGAATAATTTGGAACATGTAGTAATTTTCCCTTTATTAATAATTTATTCTTGATATAGACTTAGAATTGGAATTGTTGGGTCAAAGGATATGAAGAATTTTATTGCTCTGAGCATAGTTCCATATTGCTCTCCAGAAAGGTTGAATCTATTCGCAAGTTCACCAGCAATGCATCAATGTCTTAAATCTCCTAAAACCTCTTCAACATTGATCATTTTCCCTTTTGTTTATCTTGGCCAATCTAATAGTCATGAGATGACACCTCATTGTTGTTTTGATCTGCATTTCTCAAATCCATAATGATTTGGAGAATTTTTTCATGTGATAGCTGTTCATATCCTTTGACCATTTATCAATTGGGGATTGACTTATGACCCTACAAATTTGATGCAATACTCTACTTATTTTAGAAATGAGACCTTTATCAGAATGTCTAGTTGTGAAGACTGTTTCCCAGCTTTCTGCTTTCCTTCTAATTTTGGCTGCATTGATATTATTAGGACAAAACCATTTTTATTTAATATAGTCAAAAATCATTCATTTTGTAGTTTGTAATGTGCTTTAATTCTTGTTTGGTCATAAATTTATCCCTTTTTCATAGATCTGATAGATGAGTATTTCTTGATCTATTCATTAATCTATGAGTGTTATCACTCTTTATGTATAAATCCTGTACCCACCCATTTTGACCTTGTTTTGATACAGGGTGTTAGATGATCTGTGCCTAGTTTTTGCTATATTATTTTCCAGTTTTCCCAACAATTTGTGTCAAATAGTGAGTTCTTATCCTAGAAGCTGGTATCTTTGGGTTTGTCAAATAATAGATTGCTGTACTCATTTACTGTAGTTAATTTTGAAACTATCCTAATGTACTGATCTATTACTCTATTTCTTCACCAGTACCAGGCAGTTTTCATGATGGCTGCTTTATAGTATAGTTTTAGATCTGGTAGAGCTAGGCCACCTTCTTTTACATTTTTTTCCATCAATTCCTTTACTATTCTTGCCCTTTTGATGATTTTTTTTACTATTTTTTTTCCTAGCTCAGGAAAGTAGTTATTTAATCATTTCATTGGAATGGCACAGAATAAGTAATTTAATTTGAAAAGAAGAGATCATGCATTTTCACTAACTGTCCTCCATGCCCAGAATTCTTTACCTCCTCTTTTGGGTTTTCTGGCATTCTTGACTTTATTAAAGTCTCAGACAAAATTCCAGTGTCTCCAAGACATTTCTTGCTCCTTTCAATATTAATATTTTCATGAAATTACTTCCAATTTTAACCTGTGTATATAATTTTCTATTATTTATAAATAGTTGTTTGCGCGATGTATCCCTTATCAGAATGTGAGGTCCCCAAGAGCAGTTTCTTGCCTTTCTTTGTATCTCTACCTTTCACTTAGAACAGTTTCTAGCACTTAATGGGTGCATGCTGACTTGGAATGAGAAGTTTTGTCCAGAATAGTTTACATTGCTACCTTATTGTTCACGTGACCCTTGGATTAAGTGATCCATATTTGCTACCCCAGAGAGACGTGGTTTAATGCTTCTTTGATATTTATTCACATTACTTTCTCTGGATCCTGCAATCAGTTATCCAAACTATTTTCATAGCCAAAGAAAACAAACTTTTTTCTGTAATAGTTGAGGTGTTGTTCAAAAAAAAAAATCCATAACAGACAATTTTAACCCCATCACATTTTTCTGCTAGATAAAAATGTGGAGAAAAAAATTTCTACTGTTGTTGTCTTTGTTGTGAATTTTTTTTGAAATCACATAAATCTTGTTTATTGTACAATTTGTTTTCTTCTATGGCATACTATATTGTAATATTATGTATATATATATATATATATATATATATATATATATATATATATATTTGGCATGATTATGAACATTCTCCATAGAATCTGAAAGACCTGGAAGGATATTTTTAATTTATTTTCCCTGTTTGCATTTAAAACAAAATTTTATTTCAATTAAAAAAAATCTGAATTCCAAATTCTTTCCTTTTTTTTCTCCCCTCTATCCTCTCTGAGAAGATAACAATTTGTGAAAGAAAACACAGGGCACTTGTACCCTCCTCCCCAAAATCTGAAAAAATAAGAAAGTGAAACAATGTTATGTTTTAATCTGCTTTCAGACTCCTTCAATTCTCTCTCTGGAGGTGGATACTATTTTTCAACATGAGTTCTTTGGAACTCCCTTGCATCATTATGGTACTAAGAATAGCTAAGCCATTCACATTTTCATTTTGATATTGTATAATATTGTTGTTACCAAGTATTCTTCAGGATGATAAAATCATTTCAGAACTCCACTCACAGTACATTAGTGTCCCAAATTTCTCACATCCCTTTAAATATGTGTCATTTTCCTTTTTCTGCAGAGTCATTGGATATTTATAATCTCATTCATAGGCCATAAAGAATTACCAACTTAAAAATTAGCCTGCTATATTGGGTCAAGCATTTAATTAATGCACAACTGTAAAGCTCCTATATTTAATGAATTTTGAGTCCCACCTATGTTGTGACAGCTCCAGACCAAAGATTCATGGACCTTATATGATCTGCGGGATGGAGATACCTCAGAGTTGTTCAAATGTTCATTTCTCTAATCAAGATTGATTTATTGTACTTTTATATGACTATAGGAGCCTTTTATTTCTTAATCTAAAAACTTCCCTGTTCATAACTTTTAACTATTTATCAATTGAGGAATGACCAGTTTTTATAAATTTGACTCTGTCCTCTATACAATTGAGAAATGAGACCTTTAATATATACATATTTTCTATAAAATATTTTCCCAAATTTCTGCTCTCTTTTTAACCTTATTTGTATTGATTTTGTTTGAGCAAAATCTTTCATATTTAATATAATTAAATTTTTCTCATATTTAAAATACTGATTTTATTTTGAATTTAAGAAATAAAATAATCCTTTTCACATTTCATAGTGCACTCTATCTCTTGTTTGGCTATGAATTTTTCCCTTATCCAAAGATCTGACTATTCCATGGTCTCTCAATTTGCTCATGTTATCACCTCTTTATGTCTAAATCATGTATTCATTTTTATCTTATCTTAACATGTTGCTTAAGATGTTTGCCAATATAAAATTCCTGTCACACATTTTTCCAGTTTTACTAATAGATTTTTTTAATCAAATAGTGTCCCCAAAGTACATTCCCCCCAAAAGCTTGGCTCTTTGGTTTTATCAAGTGCTAAGTTACTATGATCATTTAATACTGCTTATTATGTACCTGCACTATTCCACTGATCCACCACTCTATTTGTTGGCAAGGATCAAATAGTTTTGATGAATATCATTTTATAATATAGTTTTAGTTTTGGCATGACTATACTACTTGGAAGAATCTTTAGAAGTTTTATAGCTCAAATTATTCATCTACTCATTTTAGAGGTAAGGAAACTGAGATTCAAGGAGATTAATAACTGTTTTAAGGTCATGCAAATAGGAAATAATTGAATTGGGATTTAATCCCTTGTCCTTTAATTCTATACATATGGACATACACATACATGCATGTATATATAATAACCATACACATATTCACAAAACTACTTACACATAGACATTTCACACATGTGTATGCATGCAGCACTTACATCATGTCTATTTTTATCTCTACTTCTGTTTTCATAACTATATTTAAAACCCTTTTTGTTAATCTATGCCATCTTTATTTCTATAATCTATTTCCAGTTTATCATACAAACAACTGTTCAAACACACATATACTAAAATTAATCTCTATATCTATACTTTTATATCTACATTTATATCTATGTGACTATATCTCATTAGCTCACTGTATCTTGGTTTGCCTTTTTCCCTTCACTGATAAATTCTATGTGTGTTATATGTATTATACATTTGTTTGTGAGTGTGTGTATATATGTATGTGTATGTATATATATATATATATATACTGTATATGTGTACATACATATATATCCACATGCTGTGTGTATAGATATATAAAATATATTTGTATCTGCATTAGTGGAGAGTTTCAATGCTGTTTAAATATTATCATTTTGATATACTTATGTGTAATCTCATAATTTCAATAGTGGAGGGTATTTCTGTAGAATCTTTTCCTATAAAGGCTAAAAATTATACTAACATTTATATCCTTAAAAAGGTATTTGGGAAGGTAAATTCATATTGATTTGACTAGAGTCATACAGTTAGGTTTATAGACTGCCTTGAATTCAGATATGAGAGGCATATAGGATAGTGGAAAGAGAATTCATGGGGCACAAGGGACCAAATAGTTGCTGCTGGTCATCCATGTCTTTTAACTATAGCCTGGAGCATATAACTAAGCAGAAGAGGGTCAAGTACATGCTCAACTCTTGTTATACACATCAGGTTATTTATTTGAATGAATCTAAGACAATACAAGTACCAAAACTATACCTACATAAGATATATATATATCAGGTAAATCCACCTTTGAAGTATCACCAGTTTTCTATATTCTATGAATGCACCAGTCACAATTCAGCAAATAATTTCTATATCTCTTACTTTATTTTGTGTAAGAAATAGCTGTCCTTAGATATACTGATGTAATTCTTCATAATTTGTGATAATGAGGTCCAGGAAGAACATGAATAATGGAAATTCACAGATTATTCCCAAACTTAATTTTGCCATTTGTTTCAGTCTTCTAGTACTCTTTCTACAAAGCTGCTGACAAATAGCAAAATTAACTTCTTTAATTACAGTGTTCTCTGGAGTATCCTGTAGAGAAAATGCATGAGAGAAAATTCTCTATGTACATCCCAACCTGAACTTCTCTGCAATGTAATTGTGCAATAAACTTCATTGGTCCACATAGAAGAAGTTTATATAGTGGGAATATAGTTGCACATGATCCATATGAATGTACTTCAAGATATCCAGAGAAAACAGAAATCTTAGAGGACTCTAAACCATCTCATTTGTAAATGATAGAAAAAAATGAGAATATTAAGCTTAGAGTAGAAAAGCCAGGGCAGAAATGATACTTAATTTTAAGTATACAAAAGGAAGTAATGTTTATATTTGACCTCAGTGGGCATAACTAAGAGAAATGACTAAAATGTGAAGAGAAACAAGTTTCATCTGTATGCAATCAATGAATTGTTTTTTTTTTTTTTTCGCAAAAGGCAATGGGGTTAAGTGGCTTGCCCAAGGTCACACAGCTAGGTAATTTTTAAGTGTCTGAGGTCAAATTTGAATCCAGGTATTCCTGACTCCAGGGTCAGTGCTCTCTCCACTGCGCCACCTACTTGCCCCTCAACCAATGAATTCTTAATAATATTTCTCTCCAAAAGTGGATTGGGCTTCACCTGGAGAAAGTGACTTTCTCATCATAGCAATGGAACCTTGTGTGAGAAGGTGAGGTCACTGAAGGATCACAAGGCAAAGTATTAGAACAGTGATTATCAAAGATGGAAGTTTGCCTCCTCCGCTCCATATCAGTGCTCTGGGGCAAAAGTCTTATTAGAAAGTTTATAATTTGACCTTATAAGATAGAGTTTATAAGTCTAACTTAGTAGTCTTTCTAGAGCCTATTTGAAAGAACTGGTAAACTCAGGGTTTACAAGAGGCCATTGATGTCTGTTTTGGGAGTTGGGGAGATGTGGTTTATACTATTTTTCAAAATACACCATGCCTACTCAACCTTGTCTATTCTTCAGTAGGAGCTAGGAAGTAGTTTTATACATTGATCAATAATTAACGTTTAAAACTTGTATACTCATGAATATGGTAGAGAGAGGTCTGGAAGACCCATTAACCTAGTAGATGGTATTGATTATGTAGGTTTTTTCCAGAAATTAAAGTTTTATTGCTGCATTTTTGCCAAATAGGTAGCCAAATATGATCATATCATTGATTTACATATAAGGTTGAAATGTGTAAGAACTAAATAATCACCAGAGGGTTTTTTCTTTATTTTCAGGGAATACTTACCACTTTAACAAACAGTGAAAAAAGTATTAGATTATATAAAAGCATGCATTTACTGTGAATTTTTTCAACATGCTAAAAACTTTGCTAATTATTTATATGAGGAAAAGTTTATGAATTTGACCTAGAGATAATAACTTATTTTTGAATTAAATAAAATCTGAACCTCTTTCCAAATAAGTAGAAAATTATGGTAAGGTTTCATTTTTACGTTGTTATTAAGAGGTTATACAAAGGAAGGAATTTCCAAGTAGAACTGGTTTCACTTTCAAACTCTCAAAGTGGGTCATTATCATACCACCAAACCCCCATGACCTTTTTTAATTTTCATCTCTCTCAATGGGGTAGTAATAGTAGTAATCTATACTTTAGATAGGTTTTGTGAGTCTTAAGCAAGATACTATATGTTTAGAACACTTATCCATATATAGCAATCATTATTGTTTATTTATAAATTAATGACTCACATGCCTAAAATTTACCTTATACATTTATTTTTCATTGAATCTCAAATGAGAAGCTTCCTAAGAAATCACAAATGGCAGAAATGTTGTGTGGTAGGAGATTGCAAAAAAAATTATAATTGAAAAATATGACTGGTGTAAAGGGAATTTTTTCTAAGTGAAAATAATTTGCATTGATAATCACTTTAAAAATATGAATAGCTAAATATAGCAATATATTATAATATAATATATTATTATATGATAAATTGTATTATAATATAAAATAAAAACACACATATAATATTAGAATTGCACAACTGAACTTAATTATATTTTTTCTTATTTAGTCAATAAGTCAAATGCAAAAACCTTAGATATTTTAAGAATTAATCAAAGATAATGATATTAAATGAGGAGCATTATTACATAGTAGAAATAATTATTATATTATGTGTTTCTTCACAGCTAAAAGGGTTGCTATTTCTTTAAATAAGAATTACAAAATGGGAAAGTAAAATAAAGAAGCATAGGAAAGACAAAGGACACAGATATTGCCCTGGAGGACTATTAAAAATGGATAAAGCATTAAATCAGCAAACCTACATTCAGTCCATAGAGTTGCCTTTGGAAATTCACTTAATTAGAATCTAGTTTTGTCAGTGGATCCCTTCTGCAAAGATTAAAAAAAAGTATATTAAAAAAGGAGGCATTGGCTCTTCAAGTCATTAGTGTCAGCCTACAACAGAGAGAGGGGAATCTATATAACCAATGGTGCAAATAGCATATAAATTGGCCCAGGGAATATCATGTTAAAAACAAGACTTCTACTGAAATTGTCAATTTTGACTGTAAGATTTCATTAAGATTTGTGACTAACAAAATAGGGTTTTTTTGCCCATTAAGTTACAGTAGACTTTTTTGTGAGAAAGGAATAGGCCGTTATGGATGAGTAAGAAAAGGCCTTTAAAAACCAACTTGAGTATCAGTAGTGACAGTAAAAGTCTCAGAATTCTAGTGCAATTTTAATTTATATAACCCTTTGGAGATAGAAGATCTGTTACATTTCTACCAGATGTTTTTCAGTGATATACGTTTATATTCTTCATGAAGAAATGTTGCAATATTGCAAGTTAAGTCAATAATTATCTTCAATCAAATTTGTTTCATTAATTTCAAAATTTTATTTGCATCTATAAATCATATGGATCCTTGAAAAAATATTTTAATGACACCTAGGACTTCATTTTCTATGAAAAAAATATAAAAATTACATTTAGATTGGAAAAGAGATTTGGTCTGTGTTGAGCCTGGAAATTTTGCATTTACACTGATGACTTTTCTCAAGAATAATGGGTAGATGACTGGGCTTATAGATCTGGAAGTGACAACCATCATGAGACTGTTACATAGTGGTTTGTGATCCATTAGTTTATTACAATGGAAAAATGAATAACACAGTATTGCCAAGATAAGGAGGGGGTTGTTTCTGTGTTGGAAAGAAGCAACAAATATGTTACCTCACACTTGTTAATGACTCTACATATTTATTATAAATGGATTTTCAGGAGCTGAAATAATCACCCAAACTAAAAAGGCAGCTTGACAAATTTAAACACCTGCACAGAGGCAAAAAAAATCACTTAAGCAAATCTTTTTCACAAAATGGCTTAGTTTTAATGACAGCATGTGGGCTTTGGTTGAATGCCCAGACAGTGTAATTTTTTGCCTTACTAGTGTAGTAAATGCTATTCTCTGAAAGTAGCAAAAGGAGCAAATGACAGCATACAAATTAGTAGTTACTTATGGATAGCTGACTTCTTTTATCATTTGATATCACTTGACTTGAGAGTTTTCTGATTCAGAAAAATGTTTGTTATTAAGAGTTCTCATGTATGTACTATTGTACTAAGAGTCATATGGAATTAATGAGAAGAACTGAGGCTGCTGAGGGAGTTACAAAGATTTGAAGGATTATTATTTGATAAAGGAATCTTGCATTCTGGAGTTGGAATTGGGCATTAATTCTCATTAATCCAAAGTATAAATGTATGAATAAAAATATTAGATTCTTATATACCAACAATATGCTGTTCCTAAGGGGTAGCAAAGCAAAATGAAATATAGTCCCTACTTTAAGGAATTTGTTGTTCACCCTTCCTTCATTTTTGAAGATCAATGATATTACAAGGCTATGTCTTGCCTTGTTGCATGAATTTGATTTAGGTGAGGCAGAGTTGCACACAGTTATTAGCTTCACTCTCTCTTTCAAATCATAGCCTAGTGGCAGGACAAAAGTTGAGACTGGCAAAGGCCTGGAATGCACTGGATGAAGATGGTATCTTTGCTATTCTGACCAAGTTTGAGGCACTCCATGGTACCTACTTCAGCTGCTTCCATGGTCATTGGAAGAAATTGTTTTTGTTTACTCATTCCAACATGTTTGAGATAGACATCCCCCTAATTTACCAATGAGTTTGAGACCTGCCAGTTATCTTCAATCTGGCTACTGCCAAGATGTTTGTTTTTCTTTTTACTGAAGTATAGTTTTAATTGTACATACTATAGTTTCTTGGAGTTGCATGTGAATGTCAAGGAGCCTGAAGAGTCTTCACAAGCTCTCTGACCAGAGGTGCTGGTCCTTCATATAAGCTTCTTAAGGAGCTTACATTCTGATATATGTGAGAGAGAACACATAAAGGAGAATGTTAACCAGGGAGGGGTATTTTGATTTGGAAAGTCACAAGGGTTGTGAGTGGTATGCAGGGTACAGGTGTATTAACCACCATTTTTAGTAATAATGGCTGAGGACTTATGAGGTCTAGGAACTAGACTTGGAATAAAGTGAAGCTTGTATTGGAATAGTAGTATCTATTATGAATTGTGCTACAGTATTCTTACTGATAATCTTCTATGCAATAATATACTTCTTTTTGCTTACTATGGAATGATCTAGCTGAGTCTCACCTGCCTACTACAGGTGCCTAGGAAAAATGACTGCAATAATGTGACTCCTTAACAACCTAGTTCTGAGGATTCAACACTTATATCTTGGTAAGTCAGGGATCAGAAGGGATTACTTTTTTCAAATGATAATATTAATCAGCATTCACATTTATAATTATGAATTATTACTTTCCATGCTATCTTCCCTCCATTTTAATTTTTTTCTCTTTTTAGTCTTTCGCTCCTAACTAGTATTTTGCTTTTGAATACTGCATCCCTCAATCTGTCCATCTCCCTTCCATCCTTCACACTCTTTTTTTCTTCCCCTTTCTTTTTCCCCTTTTTTCTTCCTTTCCTTACTTAGCCTTTCTCTTTACACCTAAAGGGTAGAGAAATTTCCAAACCCAATTGTTAATATACATATTATTTCTTCTTTGAGCCAAATTTGGTAAGAGCAAGATTCAAGTAATTCTCCTTTCTCTGTTCTTTTCCTCTATTGAAATAGGTCCTTTGTACCTATTCATGTGATATAATTTATCCCATTCAGTTTCCCCCTTCTGCCTATTTCATTCCAATCCTCCCCCTTTTTTAATGTATTTTTTAAATCAACCCATCAAAATTAACTTATTACCTTACCTACAGACTAAGTTTACTCCTTCTAATAGAGTTACAATTCTCAAATTACTAATTATTACTATGAATGTGAATGGAATGAACTCTCCCATAAAATAGAATATAGCAAAGTGAATGAAAAACCAGACTCTTCTAATATGCTGTGTACAAGAAACACATTTGAAGCAAAGAGATACATACAGAATAAAAGTAAAAAGCTGAAGCAGAATATATTCTTTTTTTAAGTTTTTGCAAGGCAATGGGGTTAAGTGACTTGCCTAAGCTAGGGCAGAGTTAGGTATTTTAGTAAGTGTCTGAGACAAGCATTGCATTGAGGTCTTCCTGACTCCAGGACTGGTGCTTTATTCATTGTGCCAACTAGCTGGCCCTGGAATATATTATTCTTCAACTGAAGTGACAAAAGCAGGACTGGCCTTCCTTATCTCACACAAAGTAATTGCAAAAAATAGATCTCATTAAAATGGATGTGATATCAAAGGTCAATTAGGAGAACATGGAATAATTTATCTGTCAGATCTATAGAAAGGGACACAATTCATGATCAAAGAAGAGGTAAAAAACATTATAAAATATAAACTAGATGATTTTGATTGCATTAAATTGAAAAATTTTTGCACAAATAAAACCAATGCAATAAAGAGGAAAAGGAAGACAGTGAGTTGGGAAACAATTTTTACAACTAGTTTTCTGTCAGAAAACTAAAATACATAGAAAACTTAGTTAAATTTATAAGAATACAAGTCATTCTCCAATTGATAAATGGTCAAAAATTTAAATTATCTATGGTCATGTGAAAAAATGCTCTAAATCATTATTGTTAAAAGAAATGCAAATTAAAACAACTTTGAGGTACGAACTCACAACTTTCAGATTGTTCAAGATGACTGAAAAGGAAAATAATCAGTGATGGAGGGGATATGGGAAAGAAAACTGGGACACATACATTGTCTGTGGAATTGTGAACTGATCCAACCTTTCTGGAAAGCAATTTGTAATCATGCTCAAAAGGCAAAAAAAATGTGCACACCCTTTGATCCAATAATACAACTTACTTGGTCCATATCCCCAAAAGATCACAAAAATAATAAAATTTCAAATGTACAGCAATATTTATAGCAGCTTTTTTGTAGTGGCAACAAATTGAAAATTAAGGGGACGTCCATCAATTAGGGATTGGCTAAACAAATTGTGATCTATGAATGTGATTGAACATTATTATGCTATAAGAAATCTAAAGAGACAGGACTTCAGAATAGCCAGTAAATATTTAGATGAATTTATGCTGAGTGAAGTAGAATAACATTGTACATACTAATAGCAACACTGGGTAATGATGAATCATAATGGACTTGTTCATATCAGCAGTGTAATAATCAAAGACAATTCTAAAAGACTTGTCATGGAATATATCATCCATATTGAGAGAAGGAATTATGAAATTAAAATGCAGACCAAAGCTTACTGTCTTCAATTTTTAAAAGTTGTTTTATGTATTATTTTTTTCTCTATAATATTTTCCTCATTTTGGTTTGATTCTTCTTTCACAACATTATTAATATGTATCTATGCTTAGCATGGTTAGACATGTATAGCCTATATTAAATGGCTTTCTGTTGGTGGGGGGAAGGGAAAGAAGAGAGGGAGAAAAATGTGAAACTCAAAACCTTGCCAAGATTACAATGATTGTTGAAAGCAACTGTTGCATGTAGTTAGAAAAATAAGGATGAATAACAACAGCAATAAAACCATAAAGATGGAAAGAGACTTCTTGGATATCTATTTTAAACCAATTATTTTGTGGACTAGAAAATAGAAGCCCTATAGAATCAAATGACTTGACTAATGTAGAGCCAGCTAGAAGCAGAAACTATAGTACAAAATCTAATCTCTTGATTGTGCCTCTTCGTATGACATCAATGATCTAATTCTTTCTTTATGCCCACCTTCTAGCCTAGCAGGCTAAATCTTTCCTCCATGTCCAAATAAAATTCACAAATTCAGTTCAATTTTTGATTAATATAATGACAATTTCTTAACTTCTAGAGTTGTAAAAAATAATCAGAGATTTTTTCAAAGTGGTAATTTTAAGTGGTGTAGATTTTTTAAGTTTTGTAGATTATTCATTTTACAGATAAACAAAGGGAAATTTTAGTGATTTCCATATCACATTAAAAGAAAAAACTAATCTATTTGTACACAGTTTTTCTGATACCAATATTTTTCTATTATACCAACAGTTCTCAAATTTATTGATTTATATATCCCTTTATACTCTTAAATATTATAGCAGGTCCCCCAAAGTTAATTTGTTTATGAGGTTTATAGCATAACCATATTAGAAATGAAAACAGTGTTTTTATGAAAATAACTGATTTTTTTTTATCTCTGAAAGGGTTTTTAAGACTTCTCCATGGAACCACTCTATGAGAAATGTTGTCTCAGTTATGAGTGCTGTTGTTATTCTGAACTTGATTCTGATCAACCTGAAGGATATGGAAGTAAAACTAATGGATGTAATAGTCATGAAGTGACCATGTCACTATGAGTTCATATTTGATCTATGAAGGAGAAATTTTGGCCTGAGTCTGAAATCAATCTTAGACTTTATAGAATTAGGATCCTATACCTGCTTATTTTGTTATATGATGAAAGAGCCTGGCATTAGTGCCTATGAATAGATTAGGTGCTAATAAGCAAGGAAAAATAATAGGAAAACACATAACAGAGGAAAACATTTTTCAGTCTCAACAGGACAATGTTCATCTTACAGTATTTATTTCTAGAATATTCCAATTGTATTTTAGTCACTGAGCCTTGCAAACCATACTTTCATCTTTCTCTTATTATTACAATTCCCTTAACTCAGTTCCTCTCTGACTTCCAATTCATCTTTCAAATATGTATCATTCTTCTGTTTTGTTTTTCAACAGAATGAAAAACAATTAAAAAGCTTTACATTTGTCAACAATACTCCAACTTATGAGAGAAAATGGATGTAAATATTTAGATGTTTATGCACTTCCATATTCTATTTCTCTCAGTCTGACTGTAAGTAATAAAAACTGACTTGAAGTACTAAATTAATTCTTTGGCAACTTTAATAGAGAGGTTGCAGAGTTCAATAAAAGGACCATCTGAGGATATGTAATTCTAAAGGAGTATTAACAAGTGGAATTAGAACTCCCAAGATGAAATTTTCAACTATTGCAAGAGACTCTGATAAGGAAGCAAAGGGGAATAAACTACCTGATTCCTAATTTGTTTCTCTTTTTTTTTCTTACCCAGAAGAATAATCTTTAGACTGGGATGGATAGAACAAAAACTGTTAACTCAAGATATATGAGATATCCTTAATGAGTTAAAATCACTTGGTTCTGACAAATAGCATTCTTTTGTAAGGAAAAAAATTGCATATGCAATCATTGAATTGTTTTCATTGATCTTTGAAGAAGAGTCTAGAGTTGAAAGTGGACAAAAGATTATTTCTCAGTTTAAAACAATTGGGAAGAAAGTGTATTCCTCAAACTATAGGTCAGTGAGTTTGATGCCAATTCTTGGAGGGAAAAAAGAATAAGAAAGAAAAACTCACAATCTCTAGTGATTTTTTAAAAGGGTGTTTGTATGGGGCGGCTAGGGGGCTTAGTGGATAAGGCACCAGCCTTGGAGTCAGGAGTACCTGGGTTCAAATCCAGTCTCAGACATTTAATAATTACCTAGCTGTGTGGCCTTGGGCAAGCCACTTAACCCCATTTGCCTTGACAAAAAAAAGGGTGTTTGTGATCACTTAGAAAGAGAAGTAATGGTATTGATTCAACATGACTATATATAAAAAAACCTAAGTGCATCCAAAATTTATTCTTATTTTTAACAGTTATTACACTGATGATGGATATGGAATTGAAATATCCTTTGCTATAAGAAAATTATTTAACATAGAATGTCATGTGATTTTTATGGAAAAGATGATGATTATAGTTAGCTGAGTTTAGGAAACTAGACACAAAAGAAAGTCTTTATGTTTTGATTGGGGAATTTTTTAATATTACGATAATTTTCAGCAGCATCTCTTCTGTTAGCTCTTACACATAGCCCTCTCAGGCAACAAGAGATTTTTTAAAGATAAAAGACAAGAAGAAAGAGGAAAAAATAAGTCTAATATAATCTAATTAATACATCTGAAAAGTCAAAAATGTGTAAAATATACAACAATAAAATATTTTTGTGGACTTCTTACTTCTGCAAAGATTTAAATGCAAGTGCTCTCATAAGTCTTCATTCCAGACATATTTGTTAAATTTCACAATATTCACTTCTTCGAGGTCCTTTTCATTTAGATGTGCCATTATATGTATGCATATATTTGAAATACATAGATATATACATACATATTTTCTTAGCTCTGCTTACTTCAAACTGCATCATGAAGATGTTTCCATGATTTTCTGTTTTCATTCCAGTTACCATTATTTTACAGTGTAGAAACATAACATTATAGTCATGTATCACAACTTATTTAATCATTTTCCACTGGATGATAATCGATGCTGCTTCCACTTCTTTGCTATTACAAAAAGTACTGCCAGCGATATAAATTGTTTGATATATGTGGGATATATACTTCTTGAAAGATTAGGACATGCTTGCCACATTCACTGATTCACAGCTTCATCAACAATGCAACAGTGCACCTATTTTCTCATAAACTTTCCAGGATAGATTACTCCCATATCTTGGCATCTTTTGCGGACTTTGATGTGAAATCTCACAATTATTTTAATATTTATATCTCTTATTGATAGTGATTTAGATTATTGTTTCACAACTTTGTACAGTTTGTAATTCTTTTATTGAGACTTGATTGCATCCATTGACCATTGATTTACTTTTGGCAAAATTCACATACATATTTATGTTATTCACTTTCATGTGAGTAAATTATATCCTGATTATGACATGTTTGTAAATACAAGCATAAATATTCATCATATAGGTATATATAGAAATATATATATAATTCATATGTACACACATATATAATTCATATTTATTGATCATATAATATGTATAATTATACAATTGCTAATTTTATTTCTATAATTTGGTTACCAAATCCTTACCTTAGAAATTTGATATTTTTATTATTTAATCACTTCCCTTCTTGTCCAAGTGCATTACTTTTTTCCCATTTTAAAAAATCTTTTATTTATTTATTAATTTACTTTTCATCCATATATACACACACACACGTATATTTTTAAATTATAAAATTTCCTTCCACCCTCCCTTCCCCACCCCTCTCCCCTCAGCAACAAACAGTCAGGTTTGCAATACACATACATATTTTTGATAAACATGTTTACAGATTAGTCATTTTTGGCATGAGGAAGTAGGATAAAAGGAAAGAGATACATAAGAGAAAATTTTATAAAGTGTTCAATAGATTCTGATGAGTTACTTTTTGTTTTGTTTTGTTTTGTTTTTTTCTTCCTCTGGATGGGGATAATATTGCCATTACCCGTCTAATACGGTTGTCCTAGCTCTCTGAACTGCTGAGAGGAGTTGCTTCCATCAAAGTTGATCATCTCACAATGTTGTTGTTATTGTGCACATTTTTCTCTTGATTCTCTTGAAGGGAGCTTCAGTCAGCATCAGATTCTATAAGTCATTCCTTGTTTCTCTAGAGTCCAAAAAATCATGGTTTCTCGTAGAATAATAGTATTTCATGATATTAATATACCATAAATTATTTAACAATTCCCCAGTTGATGGGCATCCCCTCAATTTCCAATTCTTTGACAATTCAAAAAGAGCTGCTAAGAAAATTTTGGGAAATGTAGGACTTTTCCCACTTTTTATGATTTTTTTCAGGATATAGGTCCATAATTGGAATTATTAAGTCAAAGGGAATGAATACTTTTGCTGCTTTTTGGACATAATTCCATATTGCTCTACAGAATGATTAGATCTGCCCACAACTCTACCAGCAATGCATGAATTTACCAGTCATCTCACAACTTCTCCAACATTGATCATTTTCACTTTTTCTCATTTTGGCCAGTCTGATAGGTGTGATAACTCATCATTGTTTTAATTTGTATTTCTCTAATTAATAATGATTTGGAGCATTTTTCCCATATATATATGTATACACATATATACATACATATAAAATTTCTTCATTTGAAAACTATCTATTCATATCCTTTGACCATTTGTCAATTAGGGAATGACTTGTAATCTTAAAAATTTGCTGCAATTCCCTATGTATTTTAGAAATGAGACTTTTATCAGAACTCATAGTTGTGAAGATTGTTTCCCAGCTTTCTACTTTCCTTCTAATTTTGGCAGCATTGATTTTATTACTGAAAATCTTTTTAATTTAATAAAGTAAAATTTAGCAGTTTATGATATACTCTAATTCTTGTTTGGTCACAAATTTATCACCTTTCCATAGATCTGATAGATAAGTATTTCTTGGTCTGTAAATTTATCTATGGTATTGCTCCTTATGTCTAAATCCTGTACTTATTTTTGCCTTATTTTTGAATAGGGTGTGAGATGTAGGTCTATGCCTGGTTTTTGCCATACTATTTTCCAGTTTTTCCAACAATTTTTGTCAAATAGTGAGTTCTTATCCCAGATGCTGATATCTTTGGTTTATCAAACAGTAGATTAATGTAGTCATTTATCTGATTTCTTTTGAACCTGTCCTAATCCCCTGATCCATTACTCTATTTCTTAATCAGTACCAGGCAGTTTTGATGACTGCTGCTTTACAGCATAGTTTTAGATCTGGTAGAGCTACTATTTTTCCTCAGCAGTTCCCTTGCTTTTCTTGATCTTTTTTTTTTTTTTTTGCTCCAGATGAATTTTGTTACTATTTATTCTATCTTGGTAATTTTTATTTAATTATTTGGTAAACTGATTGGTATGGCACTGAATAAGTAATTTAATTTGGGTAGAATTATCATTTTGATTTTATTAGTTCGGCCTAACATTAGCATTTGACATTTTTTTCAATTATTTAGAATTGACTTTATTCAGGTGAGGAGTACTTTATAATTATGTTCATACAGTTTCTGGGTTTATCTTGGGAGTTAGATTACCAGTTATTTAATGTTGTCTACAATTATTTTAAATGGAATTTCTCTTTCTATCTCTTGCTCTTGGGTTTTGTTGTAGGTAATTTTGTTTTGTCAGAAAATTTTCAGTATCATATTATCAAGTTTGTTCAGGGAGGGCTTGCTGAGTCCTTTTCAGGACTGCTCATTTGCCTTTGGTTTCCTCCTCTCATCCAACTGTCACTTGTGGTTCTAAGAAACGGTAGCACCTTCAGTGGATTAACTATTTTGCAGAAGGGGTTAATCAAAATTGAGATAATCAACTATTTGTGAGTTGGGAATAGGTCTACTTTAACCATGTGAAGATTTTCCCTAATGGAATAGCTTGATGGCAACAATATGTTCCAACAATCTTCAAGGCAGCTAAAGCAGGTTCTGTAAAGCTCTTAGAGCTGGGTTAGACTGCAAAGGTGCCAAAGTTCATGCATTCTGGATCCAGTCATTTTGATTTTGTCTTTCCATTGGACTTAGATAACTCTGAAAGACAGAATGAGGCTGGTGACTTTATGTAATCACTTAAATCTGTCTCAAGAACAGCTCAAGATGTCACCAATACCCACAAATCATGCTGCCATTGATCCTTTTTGAAAAAGGAAGGACAAACAATAACAAAGATATTTATTTTTTATTTTGTAAATGTTTTTCCCCGTTGTATTTTAAAATTATTTTATTTGTTTCAATCAGCAAAAATCTTCCCTCTTATCCTCCTACCCTTACTTTGCTCCCTCCTCACCAAATTAAACATAAAGAAAAATGAAATCTATTACAAACTTCTTTAGTTGATGAAGTCAAATTTCCACATTGTCCATGTCTAGGAATTTAGACTCAATCTGTCCTCTGATCCTTTCCCTCTCTATCAGACTGAAGGGGTAGCATGTTTCCTTATTGGAATTCTAGAAATATGATTGCTAATAAGAGTCCCTAATTCTTTCAGAGTTGTTTGTCTTTGCCATATTGCTATTACTGTAAAAATTATCTTTATTTTATTACTTTATTCTACATAAGTTCATATAAGTTCATACAGGTTTTCCTGATTTCTCCTTCATCATTTTTAAAGTATAATAGCATTCCATCAAAATTGTACATTATACCTTTTTCATCCGTTCCCCAATTCAGTGTGACATAACTGTAGGCTTCCCCTTGGCCTGGGATTCTTGATTATTCCTCAGCTGACTAGGCTAGATTCTGGAAGTGAGACCAGCCTGTGCTCCTCAGATCTGCATCAGATTGCTGATGTTATTTTGTGGGCTTCTTTCTTTTTTTTCTTTTTTTAAACATCACTCAGCACATGCCTATCCAAGAATCTACCACTCTGCACAGATTCTCTTCTCTCTTTGTTCACATATGGATCTGATCATGCCCTGGTATGCTCTGGGACCTCCACTTGCCCTGGTACAGAGCTTCTAATTGGGTGGTGGAGGACTGTTTTAAGATGCAGTCTTACCCAATGCTATTTGTCTGCAGGGCTATCTGTCTCTCATTCTGTGCTGAACTAGGCTAGGGGACAAAAAGACTCACTGTTACTTTTTTTTTTTTCTGAACTTCCCCATTCATATTCAGTTCGATGCATTTTCCAGATCTGTTTGGAAAAATTTATGGAGATCTTGATTCTACTAATTTCTAACCTTCTACCATCTCAGTTTTGCCATCTTTATTCCTTGTTTTGTTAAGGATATATCTCATAGCAGTACCTGTAAAAATATATGATTTGCAGCTTTTCACATATAATTATAGCATGATATTGAGGGTCTCTTACCCTCTCAAAATATGTTATAGAATATGGTATGAAGTGTGGATTTAAGTTTCTTTTTTGTCAGAATGCTTTCTGGGTTGTTTGGGGGTTTTTTTGTATCAGTAGTTTTTCTTTTTAAATCCAGTAGAGAGCTCTTCCCTAAGTAATTTCTGCTTTCTGGTTTATCAAACACCTACTTATTGAGTTTCATAGTTATTACTATTATTCTTGTGGGATGCCACACTGCATTACTCTCTTGAGGCATAGGACACATTTCAGAGTGGAAAGATTCTACTTTATGGTTTAAATATAATTTCTGGATGAATTTTACATATATGTATGTATCCAGAAGTCTTTTACAAAACAATTATTTTAATGAGCTGAAATGGTCAATAAATAATGAATAGAGAAATAAAACCTCACCCTCTAACTAATGATTTCTTTCCAAATTCCTATTTAACTTCTAAAAACAAAATCATCAACCTCTTAAAAGAATAATAGAATATTTTAAAATTGTTTCTTGTTCTGATCTTCCTGACACCCCTTCCACCCACCCACACAACCTTACTTCTAATCAGTATAGTTAACAGGAAGATAGTTTAAAGGGACAATAGGAGGAAATAACAATACCAAGGGAAACCTAGAAGTCATGACAAAAACCATTTCTAAGATCAAAGGAGTAAAATTTCTACATTTTATCAGATATTAACCCCAAATTACATCCTGGTAATATGTATTGAATTAGGGAAAGCTAACTAGTTTTGCCATTAGGATCTTTTTTGGTTAATGATATGTAAATCTCAGACAAATTTCAGACATCTGCATTAAGACTAGTAGATAACCAAATGGTGCTTATAATTTTCAGATGATGTGAATATGTTAGCTCAAAGGTTTTATTGACAACTTTGAAATAATTTGGATATGTTAATGAACTAACCCCAAGTTGCCATATATAAGGGTTTGTCTATTCCCTCCAAAACCCTTTGAAATGATATCTCAAATTCCTGCCCATACTCCTTCCCCTCTCATCTCCCTGGTAGTTCTCCCATCTCTCAACCATGGTTCCATGAATAACTGCCTCCTATTCTAAGCTTCTCCCTCACCCCATGCTCCTTCTCATTCTATTTCCTTTCAACATCTATCCCTTATTTGGACACTGACTACCTCTTTATTGCTTTCACAACTTTTCTCTGCTATGTAATTTGTTCCTACATCCTCTGTGACTAAGGTATGATTGCCACCCCACTTTCTGCTGCAAATTGTGGTCTTTTCCTGTGAGTATTGAAAGAACTGTCATGCCTGCCTTCTTTTCATAATTTTATAATTTTATTCATAAATTATCAATCCATGGGATTGATGACAGGAAATGGGTTGTACCCTCAGTGAAAGAGCTTAAAGGTCAGGATTCCCTGAAGTGAAAAACTCATGGATTGACTCTGCAGGTATGAAAAACTCAGACTTTAATTCATAGGTGAAATTAAACAGTTTACACATTAAACCACATCTGGAAAGACAACAAGTTACTTGAGAGCAGGCTGAATAACAAAGATTGAAGCAAGAATTTTTTAGGGAAGAGGAAAAAACAGGGAAGGAGTCATAATAAATGACTAGCTTGGAGCTGGGTCCCTCTTGGTAGTTACAAGCCTGAAAAGAAGTAATCTCATTGAAAAAGAGAAAAAGAGAGAAAATCTTAGATTAACATAGATCTGGTCATATGAATCTGGAGCCATATTGTGAATTTCTGGCTTGTGGGGGTGTTCCCCAAGGAGTCGTTAAGGCAATTTTCATTGTACATGGGTTGTGTTCTATGTACTATACTAGCTAGTGCAATGGATAGAGCACTGGCTTTGGACCCAGGAGAATGGGACACTTGATACTCACTAGCTGTTTGATCATGGGCATGTCACTTAACCCAGATAGGTAGGCTCACATCCAGAGCTATCTCCAGTCCTCCTGATTCATATCTTGGCTACTGAAACCAAACAGTTCTGGAGGATAAAGTAAGGCTGGTGACTTAGCACAGCTCCCCCTTCACTCAAATCCAATTCATGTGCTTGTCATGGCATTACCTCCCTGATATCATGGTCTTCTTTAACAATGAAGGATAAACATCATACCATCTTTTCTATTGCAAAGGACATGACCTTCAAGTCTAGGTAGGCAAAAGATTACATCATTTCCCTGTGCTTTGTTTTAGGAGGATAAAGGATAAATGTTGTACTTAGCTTAGTCTTACTTCTCTGAGTTTTATATTTTTAAATATGTATGTGGACAAGGTGGTGCAGCACTATGTATCTATGTACTAGGCCTGGAATCAAGAAGACTCATCTTCATGAGTTTTAATCTGGCCCAGATTCTTACTACCTATGGGACCCTGGACAAGTTAATCATTTTTGCCTCAGTTTCCTCATCTGTAAAATGAGCTAGAGAAGGACATGACAAACCACTACAATGTTTTACCAAGGAAAGCTCAAATGGCATCACAAAGAGTCAGATATGACTGAAAAAGACTAAACAACAATGTATGTATGAACATCATTAGAACACATAAGTACTAGGTCAAGTCTCTCCTTTCACTTTCAGTTTCTTCATCAGTAAAATAGTGATAATGGCATCTGTCATGTAAGGGTGATGGTGATATAGTATATGTAAAATGCTTTCTTATACTTAAGGTATGACATAATGGTTAGCCATTATTATTTCTGTTCTTATTCTATGAGATGTTTCAGAATAAAACTTTGAAAAATTAAATGGAATAGATAAATTTTTCCTATTTCTTAAGAAGCCCTATAATGCTTGGTCTTTGTCTAAAGGTACTAAGCAAGTTGTTTTTTGTGGTAATGCACACACACACATTCACATAACACACAATCACACATACACATACACATGCAAACACCTAGCACTTCCTTTGTCCTATTTGAATATTCACTTGAAGGCTTTACAGGCAAAGATGTGCCTTCTTACTTTCTAATCAGCAAAATTACAGACAAAGAAAGACTTTTATTTGTACCACTAATTTAAGCTTTCTAGGTATTCATGATATTGATGACTCAAATGAATTTTTAGTTTTAAAAAAAATAGGATATTTGGGTAGGTTTGCAACTATAAGGTATATTAGTTTACATTTTCAAAATATAAATACTTTCAGTATAAATAAAGCAAAAAATTATGCAGTCTAAATCAACATGTTTTGCCCAATTGTTCAAAGAGTGAAAAGTTGCAACTCTCCTAGAACATGTTTAAAAATGAATTAAGATATAACATATTCAATTTAGTAAATATTCTTTGACCTCTTTTTAAATATTATTTGCAAATATATTACATGAAATAATATACAAAAGTACAAATGCCCATTCCTAGGAAACATAACATCAGTTAGGTGCAAATAGGTACCCAGAGAAACATAATATAATGTAAAGCATGATGGGGGCAAAGGAGATATCTGGACAAAGAAATTGTACCAGAAAAATCTGAGGAATGAGAGAAAATTTTCAGATGTATGGGGAGATGTACAGGAAGGGATCCTTCATCAAAGAAATTCCTCATGGTCTGAGTCTAAAGAAAAGAAGCCTTCTGAAAGGTGAAGATGAGGAATGAGGTACAGGGAAGAAACTGTCAACTTCATGGCATAGTATATTGGTTTGATCATAGGACTCAGTCATTGTTGTTGGTCTATGAAAGCTTAAACTTGCAAACCAGAGCCCATAGCAGTAGTAGCATATAGGAATTGTTGCTTTGTTTTAGTTTACCTTTTATTACATCCCAAGGAATGAGAGTAAATCTCAAGCTGTAATTTCCCTCTCAAACATGAAAGCTGAAAATCACTGACCAACCTGTTATAGGAGTAACAGTTATTATGGAAATCATGCTCTGCTTCTTATTTTTTTGTTGTCTACGGTATAGAAACCAGGTTTCATAACATATCACAAACCATTTTATTAACTTATTAATGACTATAATTTATTTCAATCACCTCTGTTAAAAATTGTTCATTTTTAATTTGTGATAAAACAAGAATTTCCTGTATCATAATAGAATTGGGAAGAATTCCACTGTCTCACTGTAGTGTTGACAGAATATCACAAAATATCAAAGGCAATGTGAACAGGCTTTCCTGATAATGAGAACAAACATTTATTAGTCAACTATTGCATACAGAACACTGTCCAAGGATTTTTTTGAGAGAAAGAATCTTGATATATAACTAGAATTTTTTTTTCCATCATGGTGCTTAAAGTCTAATAGGTAGTTTGGTGATGAAGTGGATACAGTGGTTGGCCTGGAGTCAGGAAGATCTGAGTTTAAATCCAGTCTCAGTCATTTGGAACATGCATTATCCTGATCCTGGACAAATCATGTAACTTTTATTAGCTTCTGCTATCTTATCTGTAAAATGTAGGTAGTATGATAATAGCATCTCCCTTCCTGGGTTAGTATGAGGATAAAATAAGTTAATATTTGGAAATCACTTTGCAAACCTTAAAGTTTTATGTAAATATTAGCTTATTTGTTTTTATAAAAAGAAGAGTAGTAGATTATCTCACTTAGTTGGAAGGACTAGAAATTGAGGCTACCTGTTACTCTTATTCAAAGATGAGTTTGGTTAACTGAAGAGATTCTTCATCAGAGGACCTGACCACCAGAAATTTTTGATGTTTTATTTTTGAAAATGATTTTTGAAAGATTGGAAGCTGCTGGGTATATACTTCAAGGTGATCAGAGACAGGATACTAGGAAGATACACATATATCAAAATCACAACAGCAGCAATATTATTTATTGCTATCAATAGCAATTAATATTATGCTGGAAATGAACTGGAAAAAAATTGATATCTTTTGATGGGGAAATGTCTAAATAAATTGTAGACTATAAATGTAATGGATTATTACTGTGCTATATGCATAATGATTTCTAACAAAAGTGGCAGGGTGAAAGATTCAAGCTAAACCCAGAACTTCCATAAACACCTAGAAGCAAAGAGAAATAAACCACTGGACTCCTCCATCATAATCAGGAGTGTATGTTAAGTCAATTCGATCTCTGGTGAGGTGTTGCTTCCTGAAAGGCTTGCCTAGCAAGAAGAGGTCAAAATCCACTGGATTCTCAATGGATAACTGAACTAGGTGGATAATTTCTTATCTTGGGATGACTCTCAGCAACTAGATCCTTCTCACATTTTCCCACATTATTTCCTTGCTTTACTTTGAGGATAAGCTCATGACAGCCAGAATTTGCCAATGCTGAACTGCTTTTCCATTCTGGGAATTTCATCAGTGACTAAGTAGACATTTATATAGTGTTTTTAATAAATCTGGAGCTGTGTTAAATGCTTTTTACAGTTTATGTCATAATATTGATCCTCACAACAACTAATCTCACAACAAATGATCCACACAACAATTAATCCCAAATATTAATCCATGTAAGACTTTTCCTAGGTAGGTGCAATTACTATCCCTATTTTACAACTGAGGAAAGTGAAGCCAACAGAGGTTAAGGGACTTGCCCACAGTTACATATCAAAGGCTGGTTTTGAACTCACAAAGTTCTAACTCTTTTTCTATTGTGCAATTACTTCAAGTATGGGAATTAAAGCCAAAGAAGAGTGATTTACCAATAGTCAATCTTTTTCTCCTTTGTAAGATGGAGGTTGGATTTGAGTGGATTTCTAAGTTCCTTTTAGTTTCTATGTACAAAGGGAAGAAAGCTCAAGGAAAGTGCACTTGCCCCCTTGCTTAAAGAGACCCTACCTAACTGGATAAATGCTTGGACCAGTTTTAGTCCTGGTAGAGCCTGTCCTTATGGAGACAGAACAATCAATAATATCCTTTTACTCACTCTAGCTCTTTAAACCCTGACTCTGGAGCCATGACAAAATTACTAAAAACTTAGGTTTAGCTTCCATCTTCAAATCACCAAAAGGAAGAAGAAAAAGAAAAGATGCAAATGTGAATAAGGACAGCTTCTTGTTACTTCCACAGAAAAGAACATTGACCCTTCCCAGCTAATGGCTTTTTTATTTTTAAATTCAATAAAACATTACTTTAAAATGGGGAGAAAACCTCTCAACATTCTTACCACACAAATAGGCAGCCACTGTTTTGGCCTAATTCTGAACTCTCAATTAGGTCATTAGCCTGGTCTAAGGATGTAAAACTGTGTGGTTCCCAGAATTGAGACCAAACTGCACTCACTATCAGTCTGTAAGAATGCTGAATTTGATGTCTTCTAAGAGACCTTTTATGGGCTGCTAGATGGCATTTGTGGATAGATTTTCAGGCATGAAGACAGGAAAACTCATCTTTCTGAGCTAAAATTCAGCTTCAGATACTTACCAGCTGTATGGCTCTTAACTCTGTTTACCTCAATTTCCTCATCTATAAAATGAGCTGCAGAAGGAGTATAAATGATACTCCAGTGCATCTTTCCCAAGAAAAATCCTGAGTGAGTTAATTAAGAATTGGATATAATTAAACAACAAAAAAATATTCTTTTTTGTTCTAATTCTGGGATAATCCAGTAAAATCAAATAGGTATTTCATGGCATCCTATAATTACTAATTTAATGCTTTGAAGATCTATTTTCCAGTGATAGATTGAAGCACCTTATTTTAGGTTTTTGCAAGGCAATGGGGTTAAGTGGCTTGCCCTAGGCCACACAGCTAGGTAATTAATTATCAAGTGTCTGAGGCCGGATTTAAACTCAGGTACTCCTGACTCCAGGGCTGGTGCTTTATCCACTGCACCACCTAGCTGACCTGAAATACTTTTTTAAACAATACATTCAGTCCTTCCTTATTTGATAAAATTTAATACTATTTCCTCTTGATCTTTTCGTGAATCTTAGCTTCCTCCTCTATTAATTGTGGATCATTATATTTGTATTCTTCATCTTATGAGATGTCTATAGGATCATAGGCATCATAGGTTTAGAATTGGAAAATGACCTAGTTTATTTTCTTTTTATATTTCTGATAATGAAATAAAAGTTCAGAGATGGAAAATGATGTCCAACATAATAGAGATAATAAGTGGTAGAACTGGATTTCAAAACGAGGTCCAAAAAATTACATAAATTTCATAATGTGTTTTACAAAATCATCAAACATCACACAAATCTATCTATATCAATATCAATATCAATTTATATGATAAGCATCAAATGAGTATCCTACATGAATAAAGAGATAAGTGGGGCAGGGTTAGCCAGAAAGAGTTAATGGAAAGGATGATATTTTAGATAACTAGAGGGATGAAACAATGGTGAACCTGAGAGTAGGAATATCTTAAATACAAGTGAAACATAATGTTAGGTTTCAATAAATGCAAGCACTTATTTTGCAATTTAAATAAAACAAGGATTAGATATACTATACTTAAACTTTTAAAAGACATTCCAATATAGAAGATCTCAGGCATATTTCTGAGGAAAATAGCAGTAGAGTGACTTCGTTATCAGATACTGACTCCTTTCTCCAACCCTGAGATGACTTAGATTTCCCAATATTGTTTGGGAATGTAGCCAGCTGACTAAGAAAGACCCTGTTTAATGCAAGCACTATGCTTTCTCTCTCAACACAGGGGAGATTTTATTAGCATCAAACAGAACTGGACGGGAAAAGATAAATCTTCTGACACAAGGATGCTTTTATTTTTAGAGAGTTCTTTGGCTCGTCTCTTTGGAAATCTCATCCCCCTTATCAAACTGAGTAAACCAAAAGCCCATAGGATCAAGTTCTACACAAATAATTAAGATAGAAATAACTTAGACTCAGGAACCCAAGATTAAACTTTATGGATCTAGGTACTTTTTCATAGTACATATCCTATGCTATTTCTATTCCCTTTTCCTACTGATTATTATAGTTATTTTGGAACATGGCAATATTTTTATTTGTTTTAGGCTCATTCCATATTGATTTATTGCAAGAAAAAATGTCTTTTATTTGACATGACATCTTATAGGACTACATACATATTTAATATATGTAATTATACATATATATATATTATATTAGCAAAGGTAACTTCTTAATTATACTTTTCTTGAGGTAATAAATCAGATTGCATTTCCTAAGATCACAATGAGTGATGGTTAAGGGATTTTTGGGTGTCAGCCAGTCCATAACTAATAGTTCTGTGTATAGTGGAATTGGCTTCTGCTCTAGGTTTGATTTTGCTGGAGGGTGAGAATTGGTTAGATTTTTTTTTGGCTGTTCCTATCAATAAATATTCATCAAGTGAATTATATATGGTACTTTATTAGGTACTGGGATGCAACAACAGAATTAATAATCACAGCTAGCATTTATATTGCATGTTAATGTTTATAAAGCACTTTATATAGTTATCACATTTCATTATCCAGAATAACTTTATCAAATAGGAACTAGTATTAGTCTCATATTATAGATGAAGAAATTGAATTTGAGAGAGACTGAGTGACTTCATAGAATCCCAAAGCTAGTAGGTGTCCTAGGTCAAATTTGAATTCATTCTTTTGTACTCCATGTTCAGTACTCTATCCAATATATCTCTAAGCTCCCAGATGAGATACCACTTAATCCCTTAATCCCTATTATTTCTATTTTTAAAGTCCTAAATTAATAAAAATATCAGATAAAATAGATTTCTTAAACTAATTATGCATTTGATGATTTATTTTTAAGTAATGAATTTTGATGCTGTGCTCATTTTCTAAGGCTAAACCCATGGGTTTCCACTTGCCAGGGATGGAAATTGCTATGTGAACATACAATTAAAACCAATGAATTTACCCATGAAGTGATTATGGAGTATGTTAGAAATTCTAAGTTAGGAGATCCTCTATTTCTAACTCTGTCATGGACTCAGAGACTTTTATATACTTGATCCTTTCATGACAAATCTTACTGACAGTTTTTAATTGAATGCTGCCTTTTTCCCATGTTTTCTTTTTGGTGAGGTTTTATACCTTTTTTTTAAGACTTTTGTCATGATGGATGTCAGAGTAAGTGGTATATAATCTCCTTATGTGTTATAGACTCATGTTTCATTATTGATAAAATTCCAAAGAAAAGTTTCAGATAACTAATACTGGTTTTTTAAATTAATTTTTTTCCTCAAAGTATTAATGTCATTAGAGGACATGATCAGGTAGAGTCATGACTGAACAGAGTATAGAATGTTGGACCTGGAGTTAGGAAAAAACTGAGTCTAAATTTGGTCCCAGATGCTTGAGACCTTAGGCAACTCTGTGTCAATTTCCTATTGAAATAAAGGGAGAAAATATATAGGACATACTTTGTCAGGCTGTTGGTAGTGTCAAATGAAATAATAATGAATAATTAATGAGATAATAATAAAAGTACTTAGTAGAGTGCTGGCACATAGTAGACCAAATATAAATGATTATTCCCTTTCCTTTGAAATTTTTCTCCCAAAATTATACAAATTCATTTTTATTCCCCTAATAAGTCTAAAGTAGAATCTAAGTTTCTTTAGGGAGTGACTTTTTTGGTCTTGGTATTCTCATACCCAAGTTCTATTATATAGATAGATAGATAGATAGATAGATAGATAGATAGATAGATATAGATATAGATATAGATATTATGTATATGATATAATGCTACTTAAAATAATGAATTTTATATCATATTATTTAAGCCTATGTTGTGGTAAAATAAAAGCAGATATTTTACAAATATCAAATAACTTTAGAGACTGATTTGAAACTATATTTGAGGTAGCAGAATAGTTACAGCAATGAATTTAACTGTAATTTACCTGGTCTTGGAGTCAAGGAAATCTGAACTCAAATATAACCTTCAGACACATTTAATTAGCTGTGTGACCTTTGGCAAGTCACTTAACCCTGATTGCCTGGCATCCAGGGCCATCTCCAGTCATCCTGATTCATATCTGAACACTGGACCTAGATGGGGAGAAAGTGAGGCTGGTGACTTAGCACAGCCCTCACCCCTTTACACAAATCCAATTCACATGCTTACACTTCCCTTCACATATCACTTCCCTTGATGTTACAGTCTTCTTCAGGAAGGGAGGACAAACTCAGATCATTATCCATCCAAGTTATCGGATGAGTCTTTCTGGTTCCCAACATGATCAGTAGATGATTGGAATTAACCATCATTGCAATTTTTCCTCTATCTAAACTGATCTAGAGGTGTAGATGGAGTGTTTCTGACAGTTGCTCTGATACTGTCCACACAATTGTGTTAGTACTAACTCCTGGGTTCAGAGGAATCCTGTAGTTTGACATAAAGAAAACTCATGACTGTTTTCACTTTGATAGTTTGTTTAAGAGCAAGAATGAAGATACTCATTTCTTGGCTTCCTATAAAATAACAGGAACTCCCTTACCTTAGTTAGTATAATAATTTCTGGCACATGGTAAGTAGAAAATTCATTTTTATAGACAGAACTATAAACAATGCCAACTAGTGTTTGGATATTATTATTCATATGACCTGCTGGGCAGCTTCTAGGAAAACAAATCTTTGGGTTCCTGGGGGAGAATAGTTGCAGAGCTGGGTAGAACAACTCAATGATCTTACTGATGATTACGCCATCAAGACACAGGTTAGTTATACTACATTGTCAAAAATTGTAAATATGTCATGCTGGTGATTAGGCCATTGAGAGACAGATTGTCACAATGTTGTCACAAAACATCACCATACTATTGTTTTGCCCAGCATTGCTGATAAGGGAGTGACCAGCATCCTAAAAGTCAAGGATGCCCGCAGCAAGCAGGCCTTCCTTGGAACAGGAGTCCTGATTCCTACCAGTTCAGGACACAAGGTGATGATAGTTCTGGAAAAGGCAGTAAGAAAGATGTCTTTGTACAACACTCCCCTCACTATAATCAAAATAATATGAAAGTCTTGGCATCATTCATTTGATGTCATGGTCTTTTTCAATTATGAAGGAAAACAATTGTTCGGTACCAGAGTTTGCTACATACAAATTGGAATATCTATGAGAAATAAAAGACCTCTACCTTTGCGTGTGTGAATTCTAATTCAAAAGAACCTTTACAAGGGGGGTTACATGTGAAAAGGACTTGATTCTACTCCAGTTCAATGCAGATGGGTTTACTGCATGAAGTATTCTATATCTAGAGCTTCAGTTAAAATGTATAATCTGTCCAAAATATATCTTCACACAATAAGGTTTTCATGTTCCAAGAAAATACACTCAACTGAATTCAATACTGGCTTGGATCCGTGGCTAGGCCAAACCACTTAACCTCTGGAATAAAGTTTTCTTTTATCAAATAGTGTGTGTTTGTGGGGGTAATAATAGATTAAATGTATTTGAGTTTCATTCCAGTTTGAAATCTATGGTTACATGATTATTACTGTGAGGTTATCTATATTCATTGCTTGGCAGTTTTTACAAGAGTAAAGGACCATATAGATCCTTTTGATCATTTGGGAAACAGATTTCAGGAAAAAAGAGGAGAGACTTTTTTTTTCTTGATTTGCAATTTCAATGACCTCATCTGCTAAATCTGTAGTGGTTGCTCCTTCCTAAGAATCCCTCAAACATAAATGCTCTTTCAGGAAATCTGATTCAGCCACAATCAATATTTGGTCCAGGATGTAGTCACCCAATTTGTCACAGTTAATGGGGATTGCCAATGAGGAGTAAATGGGTAAATGCTCTACTTAAACAAAGATATGTACCAAATAAGTAATTTGTCTATAAGTTACATATGATAAACACTCACACAAATACAAACAGACACATATACACACAGAAATGAAAAGAAGGATGGGTTGTGAGCAAAGACACAGTTACATTTCTAATAATGACCTAGAACTTTTGGAGGCCAACAATAATCATATGGATAAGCATAAACAAATACAATTTCTATTTATAATTTTGTAACCTAGAAAATATGAATGAAGAGGAGCAGGACATCTGTATCTAGCAATACCCTCCCTTTCAAAGAGCACCTTAAAGCACATTTCAAAGTAAAATATTTTTAAAAAGATCTTTGACTAACCATTAGTTTAGATTATCTGTGCCACTGTTGCCCTCCATTAGGATAAATAAAATGATTATGGATAATCAATTAGAATAAATTAAAGTTGAGATAAGGAAGTTAATGTCAGGAAACTATAGCCTAATATGAACCACACTGACAATCTAGAGGTGATTTAAAAATAACATTTAAAATAGTCACTTTGATCAGATTGATTTTTAATATCCTTTAATCAAACTGTACAGTTTGGCAGTTTCTTAAGAGATATCATCATTGTAAAATGAGAAAGATGGTAGATTTGAAATTTGAGTATCTGCACCTGTCATTTACTGTTTGAATGCCTTTGGGTAAGTCACAATTCTTCTAGTCTTAGTTTTTTTCATATGCAAGATTGGGGAGGTTAGAAAATAAAAGTAGAAAATCCTTTTTTACTCTAAACTTCTGGTCCTATAAATAAGTAAGTAAGGATTGATGAGACTGTCAAAATGAATATAACACCCAGAAATTTTTTAAAAAACTATTAATTCTTGTAAGTACAAGTTATTTAGGTGGTAAAGTGGATTTGAGCACTGGACCTGGAATCAGGAAAACCTGAGTTCAAATTTGACTTCAGACACTAGCTAGTTGTATTACTTGGGTAAATCACGTTACCCCATTTGTCTCAGTGTCCTCATCTGTAAAATGATTTAAAAATGGTAATGGCAAAGAAATTTAGTCTTTGACAAGAAAACCCCAAATAATATCATGAAGATACGACTGAAATGACTGAACTATAACAATGGAAAATTCAGTTATCAGTTTCAATTTTTCTGAAAACAAGAAATTTTTTGTAATTATCAGTATCACTAATAATAATAATGTTATTAACTGTCATTTTATAACCTTTAATGCAGAAAAACACATTATATATTTCTCTCATTTGATCATCTTCCATATCACATGAACCCTTCCTCTCTTCCTTGCAAGAAACTTCTTTTCCATCTATTTTAATGCTCTCAATTCCACCTGCCCAAATTACTGAAATATTCTATGCCTTCTTCCTCATTGTAAATTACAGTCCTTTCCATTCCTCAGATGTTTTCCAGACCATATTCTTCTCCCTTTCTTATCTTTATCCCTTAGCTGACCTTAGGTACAAATCTTCACCATATCTTTCTCTTGAGTCTCTTCCCCCAATCTTCTGTTAAAGATCTTACACTACAAAGTCACAGCCTTGAATCACTCCCATCATCTGCTGTCTTCCCTACTCACATGTGAAATGATGAAGAAAATAATAAAACTGTGATTAATGAATCCATTACAAACTTATGTTATGCAACCTTAACTGGGCCTTCTATGTAGCAAGATAAACACATACCTCTTTTATCAATTCACTATCCTTCTCATCTCAGTGCCTTACTCAAGCCTACTCATGTCTCCTTAGACCTTTCATACATATTACCTCATCTGAAAACTTTGACATATTCTACTGGGGAAAAAATTAAGGCCATTTTCTGAGTTCTTCTATTTTCCTCTTTATTCTCTCAAATCACACAGAATTCTTTCCATTTTTTCCTCCATACCTCTCTCAGTAGAATACTGGATTCTTTTCTTTGTCAAGGAAATTCCTCCATATATCTCAAGTGATCCCTTTTCAACTGATCTTCTCCAGCTGATTTCCTCCTGTATCGTGCCCAGTCTCACTATTGTGCTATAAGAAATGATGAGCAGAATGGTTTCAGAAAAACTTGATAAGACCTATATGAAATGATGTGAAGTGAAATGAGAATGAGAACATCATGCACAAGACTAGTAGTATTTTATAATATTAACTGTAAATGACTTTGCTTTTCTCAGCAATACAATGATTCAGGACAATTCTGAAGGACATAAATGTTATCTATATTAAGAGGGAGAATTTGTATAAAATGAGCATTTAAAGGGGTCTCACAAAGATATTTTGGGATATATATAGTATAAGTATCATTACCCCCTTTCATTTTATCCAGTCCCTCTGATTCCAAGTTTAGCGTTGTCAAGAGTAAGGAAAAGAAAAGGAAAATGATGAGAAGTAGAATTATAAGTGGTCCATTTTGCTTAGCACATTAACTATGTGAACAGTGGTGATTTGGAATTCATAGCTAATAATGCCCTCAAAGGCATTCTTTATATGTGTCTGTCTGGTCATTTGATTTCCTCTGAAACACAATAACTGCTTAGCTCCTGATTTATCTTTAGCAGGGATGGCAGTGTGAATAAAACATTCTAATTTATTTTAACGGCCAAAAAAGTGAAATCCAACTCAAGTTTGTACTTTTTGATGAGTTATTTAGGAAGCATTCACAATGAGTTATAAAAGGTTTTAGAGACTTTGATGCATAATGAATAAAAAGAATATTAATAGGATAGATACATTGCAAATTCATTATAAGGAAATGGAAGGAAAACATTTCAGTTTTGAAAGTACCCCTTTCTTCCCTATTATTATTTCCTTAGTACATAGAGAAAGATCTGAGCATTCTAGGCTTAGGAAAGGTTCTAAAGCTATCAAGTTGGGAATCCTTGGATAGCTATGAAAAGGGGGAAACATATTTTGAGAAAGAAGGAGACTTATAGGAAAGTAAATGTTTGTTGTATATTATTGTAAATTCTCTTTTCTTTTCCTTCTCTCATTCTACTTCTAAAAAAAAACCTGTCACTTATCAAGGTTTGTTTTAAAGGTTTTATTTTTATATAGGAATTCAAAGAAAGAGGTAAAGGTTCTTTATGCTCAAAAATATTTGTAGTAGTTCTTTTGCTATGGATAAAACAAGTAAAATACCCTGGAAACTAAGCTGTCCAATAATTAAGGAATGAATGAATAAATCACAGTGTATGGTTAGAATGAAATACTGCTGTGTTGTAAGAAGTAAAGCAATAGAGAATTTCAAAAAGACATGAAAATACTTAGATGAACTGATACAGTGAAATAAGCAGATAAAAAACATTTTCTATGACAAGATTAATATTATTAAAACAATTTTGAGTACTTTTATAAATTGATAAAGAGTGAAATGAACAGAATCATAACAATTTATAATATTGCAAAAACAATCAGCTTTGAAAACTGTGGGAATTATGATCAATGCAATGATTATTCTTGATCCAAAGGACCAATATTGAAACAGTTAAGTGATGGGCTGTCTTTATGTTTGTATGTCTGTAAGTATATATTTAACATAGTTTGAAATAGAAACATGTTCATTCAAATGGAGTAATTTCTACATATACCTGACATTTTCTATTTTAGTAATAATAGAGAAAACTAATAAAACACATATGCAAATATATAGATGTATTCAAATACAGCATGTTTATATACATTTATATATATATGTATACTTATATATATATATATATATATATTTATATACTTAGACATACATATGTAAATATAATGCCAAAGTAAGTATAAGTGTATTTTGTAGACAATCATTAAGGGAATTTGGTTTCTTGACTACATATTTTTTAATAATTGTTTTTATTTGCCAATTTATTGGCAGATGGGAGGAAAAAGGGAAAAATGTTAATTTTTAGAAAATAACTGAAGGGTACTATTGATGAGAAATGTATATATTTTCAGATGAATTATTTGTTTTAACTTGATAAAAGAGACCTTTGAAAAAGTGGGAGTCATTTGAAAATGTATATCATATAAAGCAAGGAAAGAAGGAAGGAAGGCAGGGAGGGATGGAGGAAGAAAGAGACAGAGGAAGGAAGGAAGGAAGAAAGGGGGAAAGAAAAAGAGAGGTAGGGAGGGGAGGAAGGAAGGAGGGAGGGAGGGGGAGGGAGATGGGTGGGAGAGGGGAAGAAGGCAAGGGAAGGAAGGGAGGATGGAATGAAGGAAGGGAGGGAGCAAGAAAGGAAGGAAGGACAGAAAGAAGGAACAAAGGAAGGAAGGAAAGAAGGAGAGGGAAGGAGGAAGGAAAGAAGGAAGGAAGGCAGACAGGAGGGAGGGGAGGGAGGGGGAGAGAGAAGGAGGGAATAAAGGAGGGAAGGAAGGAAGGAAGATAGGAAGGAAGAAGAGAGGACTGAAGGAGAAACAATAGGATATGGATGAAAACTCAAGCAGGAATCCTTTATCTCACCAGTAGGAACATTTAAAATCAAAGGAATATCTTTTTGACACAAAGAAGAGAGGACAGAGAATGAGGCCTTCTGGTGCTCCTTGTGCTCCTGAAGCTCCTCCAAGATAATCTGCTAAGGAGTGAACAATAACTAACAGTTATATAATGATTTAAGTTTTATACATATTATTTTGTATTCTATTTCTGTTAATTTTATTATTTCATTTACTCATCACTGCATATTGATTCATTTGATCCTCATAAAAACCCTTTGAGATATGTGATGCTATTATCTCCATTTTACAAATGATGAAACTCAGAGGGGATTAATCTTTTGTTCACACTAAGTAACTGATGGAGGATTTGAAATCACTTTTCCTTGACTCCAAAGTCATCAGTATATTTTTAGTAGCAAAATGTTGTGTTACACATGTCTTATCTTTTCACCTTTCAATGTTGAATTCATTACTAATGGGGCAAAATTTAACTAAGTCTTTGGTAGGGGGAAAGACTCAGGATCAGCAGCAAATACTTTACGTATAAAGTTCTTAATTAAAAGATTTCTTATATTTTAGTACAATGTTTATCAGTCATAAATATATATGTTTGAATGTGTACATATATTTATATGCATATATATATATATATGTAGCTATGATAGATTAAATACTTCTTCTACCAATTTATATATCAAGCCTTCTCTGCCTTAATAGAGTTTCATGCATTTTGGCCAAAAATTCATGACTAAGTGTAGAAGAATCTGATAATAAGCAGCCCTAAACTTAGCTAAACTGACCCTAAGAAGATTGGCCATTGAACCTAGAATCTACCCAAGGTTTCTTTCTCAAATTGCAGTCATTGAGAATTCAGGGTCACTTCTGTGCCCTGACAAGACAATAAAACTCTATTGGTGGTTATATCAACTATTAACAGCAAAATATTAGAACATCAACACAGAGTTGTTGATGAACTAATTTATGCTTTGATTCAATTTGACATCCCAAGAGCCAAGTACCAGCACATATAGCCTTGTATTGCATTAAGTCATGTCAGTGGGATCCTAATGCAATTTTATAATCCTAGGAAAAACTTGGTCTTATGTAAAAGGACTTAAACACTGGCACAATTATCCCATTTTGGGCTTGGTGACAAATTAAAGCTGACAAAGTAGAAAGGAAATTAACATACTTTGAAATGGGAGCATGTTCACTCTAATGGATTAATCTCTACATTCACCTGCCATCTTTCTGTTTCTGTAATAATAAGGGAAAAAAAACTAATGAAATCAGATGCATCCATAAACTTCAATAGGAAATGAGTTCATGGTTGCTGTAATTATGACTCTATCAAGTCCCTTTATTGTAAAACCCTATTTTCAAAGATGCATAAATTTTTATCGAAGATTCCTTTTAGATAGGAATTTCACATAGAGGCCTCAGTTCAGAGGCATTAGAGAATGCATTAGTTCTTCATTTTTAAGTTTGAAAGATTGAAACAAGTACCCTTTGGCTTTCTTATAAGGGATATTCCCATAACTCTTTGGTGCACTAGGCAGAGAAGTCATAGCTTCTAAGTTGTGTTTCTATCTCTTAAATTGATCCAGTTTGTTATAGAAAAAGACATTAAATTAAACAAATACATTCACTTCTCCATCTTTGAAAGTGCTCCCCCCTGCCATTTGCAAAATGGACATTATCATGCCCATGTCTTTCTGGAATTTTATGAATCTTAATGTTTTATGAACATTATTTGTTGTTGAAGGCATTTTAATAAATAGTCAAAACACTGCAAATGATTTTCATTATTTATTTTAAAGATACAATGTTATTAAAATGGGGGAATTAGCCCCCTTCATAGGGTTTCAAAGGATATATTATCACCATTATTCTTCCAATGAAAGCTTAAGGTTTAATTTAATAAGCTTCTTATTAGATTCGTATCCTACTGCTTTCATTAGTATGTGCAGTGAAAAAACTGGAAAGGGAAAACTTGTGTCCCTTTATTCTTTATTGGCTTACATTTTAACTAGCCCTGCATGAATCTCCTATGTTGAGAACTCAAGTTAGGTACCTCTTTAAAATATAGTCATTGCACTGACTCAGAATGAGGAAATTCAGTTTTTATTCTTTGGCCCCAAGCAGTATAACCTTTGGCTAGTCAATTAAGTTCTTTGTCTCATTGTCTTCATCCATAAAGAATGATACAACCTGCTTCTTAACAACCTCACAGGAACAGTGGGAGAGAATCAGAATATGTGTAAAAATTACTTTGAAGTTTTTGAAAGAAACAAAGGATATAAATGTAATATATTCATCAGGGTTCAAAGATCATTAATTCTTGAAATATTTAAGGTCAATATCAATATCTCAAAATCAATAAGAAATCTTTGATCTCAAATATTAAGACAAATACAGGATACAATTGAGACTTGCTGGGGACTAGGTCAGGCCCCAAGTGGTGGTGGTGGGGATGTTGGAAAGCAAGCAGATATTTCCATTTTTTCCTCTTTCAGTGCTTTTCCCTTTACCTTTGGTGTATAATTTAGGCCAATTAAGTGGTACAGTAAATATCAAGTGCTGGGCCTGGATTCAGAAAGACCTAAGTTTAAATCTGACCTTAGGCATTTATTAGCTGTGTGACCCTTGGCAAGTCACCAACCCTGTTTGTCTGTTTTTCCATCTGTAAATTGGACTAGAGAATAAGGTCCCATAACAACAAACCGTATACTGTCTTCACTTTCCCACCTGACTCATTCCAAGCCTTGTATTGTTTCACTGTACATCTTTTCAATATTTTCTTCTTCCCACTTTCTCTCTTTCCTCTTCTGTTTAGCCCAATCAACTCATTTTCTTTTGTTTCATATACTATCCACAAGATGATATATAAAGTCCCAGAAAATGGCAGAATGACTAGTATTGTTATTAAACTATATCTCGTACTTCTTTGGATATAGGAATGGATGAAACGATCATATTTTTAAAAAGAGAGGAAATAGAAGTCTTTTGGCAAATGGGAATTTTATATATATATATATATATATATATTATATAAATAATATATATAAAATACATACATGCATATGCATATATATTTCAATGCCTTACAAAGTGCTTCATGTATAATATGCCATGTTTAATGAATACTTGTTGACTGACTGAAGATTGACTAAAGATAGAGACATTCTACTGCAACAGACAAATGGTATCTAGATAGGCCCAAGACAAGTTGAGTGTGAATTTCGTTAATATGGCTATGCAAGTTGAAAAATCAGTCAGATCTTTTACAGATTTAAGTTTAAGGCCTTAATTCTCACCTAGAAATACTAATTATCTCCTTATGTATTCCTTGTGTAACCAGAAATCAGAATTAAAAGAATTTGGAAAATTAAAATTATTTAAAATGTCACTGTAGGGAATAGTATTATTTTTGAAGATGTCCAAGTTTGTTGTTTAGTATTGTGATCTTGAATTTGCTAGCTTGGATCTAAATATTAAATAAACAGAACTTTTTCAAAGACAAATATTGTTTGGAAGTTAGTAGATTTTTGTGAAGATTAGCCAGACACTATGCAAATAAGCAAATCATTAAGTTTGGAAATAAAATTATTTTTTGTTTAGAAATTATGTTCATTACAATACAGTAATCCCTTCTACATCATGACTTTTACCAACATGGTTTTAATATTTTGTAGGTCAGCATAAGAAATTACATGGAAATTTGTGGGAGTTTTGTGGAAGTCAGAAAATGTATGAAAGCCAACAGATAATACATTGTCTATGACAAATAACCTATATTTTAAAATAAGATGCGGTAAACACTCCATAAAAGAAATAAAAAAGGAAAAAAGCAGACTTTTCTGGTACACATGGAAGGCCACAAATTTTACACAGACTTTCCAGATCACAAGAGCATCATGCCAATAACCCCCCGGATCTGGAAATAACTGGTTTGTCCTAATAATGCATGTTGCCTAACTTCTTTGGAACTGAAACTTTCTTAACAAAATCTAGAAGAGCAAATGGGGTATCAGAAGACATGAATCTGTATCCTGGATCTAAGACTGACCAGCTGTATTATATTGGATCACCTTACCTTTCTGTGCCTTAGCTTCAACTGTAAAATGGTTGCATTGGCTTAGATAATCTCTAACATCCTTTTGAACTCCAGAATCTTATTTTTTATTCTATGAGATTCCTACTTGGTCTAGTTTCCTAATTGATTTTACTGCCTCTGTCTTAAGTATTATCTAATATATCTATGTATGTCACAGCTATTGAACTGATATGCCTAAACAGCAGGTAAGTCTGACCTTGTCATAGGTATGTGTGTGTGTATATATATAAACATTTAAGTATATATATATATATATATATATATATATATATATATATATATATATTATCCAATAATTTGTAAGCTTCTTTAGGATAGAGGCTATTTAATTTTTGCCTATTTATCCTTACTGTCTTCCAATGCCTAGAATATAGTAGATACTTAATAAATGCTTACTGAAATAAATTCAAATCTTTTTTTCTGTGGGACTCAAGGAAAATTCACTTATTAGAGGCAGAGTTAAAAAGGGAAATAAATGCTGGTTTGGAATATATCTAGCCCTGTCTCTAGTACTAACAGCATATGAATTTGGAGAAATCACAACCTTTTTGACTCTCAATTTCCACATCTATAGACTAAGATGAAGGGATCAAAATAATGTCTAAACACTCTTTTCAACTCTAAGACTCTGTGAAATCTATGACACATCCAAATTTTATTTCTAGTTCTGCCATCTACTTACTGTGAGATAAAGAACTTAATCTCTCTGAATCCCAATCTCATCTATAAAATGGGGATTATAATGTTTTTTTACTTTATTTTACAGGACTTTCAAGAGAAGAGAGACATATAAATCTTAAAGCATTCTATAAATGTGTCATTTTATTCATACATACTGATATGAAATCAATTCTTTTAAAAACAGAATTGATCATGTGCTTTTGCTGACCAAAAATTTTCAATGTTTCCTCATTGCAAACAGGGTGCTATCCAATCTTATTGAACTGGATTCAAACAACTTTCTACTATACTCTCCTCTTTAAATACTACTACTCTTCATCATAAGCCATAGTTATTCTCTTATTGTTTTAGCTCCTCCTCCTAATAGAAGTATCTCTCCCTAGCCTCCTCAATCCATCATCACCTATCTAAATCCTTCCCATTCTTCAAAGGCCATCTCAGCTCTCACTTTCACAAAGTACCCTTTGATTTCCCCTAAATGACTACTTTATTGCCATTTATATTACCATATTTTACCCTCTTCTGTTACTTAACTATGTCATACCTGAGTGAATACTTTGTCTCCCTAATTGTGTTGTAGCCAGTATCACCTTGTCTCACATCTTTTGTGTCCCCCTCCCTTATAAGTGAGATAATTAGTTTTACTCCAGAAAATAGTATTATGGGTAAAGTTATAGAATATTTTGCTGATGTTTTTCTGACGGGGGCAGTTGACTATATTTCATCTGTCATGGTGATGAATGTCTACTGCTAAGAAAGAATTGGACATGTAAGCTCTTTTATTCATGGACAGTCATCTCCTGCTGATGAAGAATATTGTAGCAAACAAAACCAATATTAGTGTGTAAAGATGTTTAGAAAGAATTCAGGAAATTCCAGGGATTAGGGGAATTTTTTTGAAAGAGACAATGAAAAGGTAGAAATATCAAAGCACTTGCAACTGGTTGAAAAATAATATGAATTATTAAAATTTTCAAGAAGATACATTTAAGAGGAAATAATATAGATGTCTAGATGAAATCATTGTACTGCATGAAATTCTAGCTGCTATAGTTTTAATTTCTAAAAAATCCTACTTTAAATATATTATAGCCTTGATATTTCTTTAAATATTATAATTTCACTTACAATAAAATTTCTATTTGTAAAGTTTCTCATGAATAAAAATAATTCATTTGCTAATATATATGCATATATATATACATATATATATATATATATATATATATATATATATATGCATACATGACCCATTCTAGAAAGCAATAATGACTGTGTAAGGAAAGTTACTTCAATTACCCATGCCCTCTGGCTCAGCAATTTCCCTCTTTGGATAGAGAGAGACACGCATATAACAAAATATCATTTTTGTAGTAGCAAAATACAGAAACCAGAAAGGAAGAAACTGTAAGTAATATTGTCCATTCATATAGGAATAGATGAACAAATTATGATATATGAATGTGAAAAAATATTCTCATATCATGAGAGAATCAGAAAGACGTTTGGATTGATGCAGATAAATAGAAACTAGAGCAATATAGAATACACAATGACAAAAGAACACACAGGGAATTACCATTAAAAGACTGGAGTTCAGGTGAATGTAATAACTAATGTTGGCCCTAGAGGACTAATGAGGAAACAACTCTTTCCTCTGCAAAGGATGATTGAAGGCTAAAGGTCTGGAATGAAGCAAATGTGTGTTCACACATAGTCAATGTGTCATTGTTTTGCTTTTGTACAAGAAAAGTTTGATGGCAAGGGTCTATTATAGGGTAGCAACTTTTAAAAAATCAATAAAACATTTTTATAATAGATTTTGGCAAAACATAGAGTCTGAAATTAATGACATGGTCCTTTCATTTTTCTAAGATGCTTTCTATTATCCATAGATTTACAAAATTTATCTTTTTGCTGCATCAAAACATAATTAGTTCTGTATTTCAGACTAATACTTTTATCCTGTTCATGGTGAACTTATTAACACATTGCCTACACAAAAGGGTAGGGTGCCCACACAAGACTATTTACAGCATGTCTTCCATGCTGTGTTAGAAAATTATAATATATGCTTGATTTTGTTTCCTCAGCATCTGTTAATTTGTTAAAGAAAGCCATGAAATCCTTAAATATAAACTGGTACAAAAGTTTAGTGACTAATAGTAATGATAAGAATTTATTCATGATAGTCAAATGAGAGTTGGGAATAGAAGGGAAAGACAAAATAAAATGATAATCTTGCCCTAAAGTATCCACTGATTAGATAACATCAGTCTATGGAAAGGAAAACAGTAGGAGATTCTTTCCTCCAGTTAAGCTCCACAGGGTTCCCTGGGTCAAGGGCCGTTTAAATATTCAAAAGCTAAGAAGAGTGATGAGTACTGAGTACTTCAAAATGAGAATATTCTTTTAGAAGCAATTTCAAAGGCCACCTGTGTTGTTCTCCTCCTCCTCCTCCTCCTCTTCCTTCCCCAGATGGAATCTCCTTGAGGGCAAGGATTGTAATTGGTTCAGTCTTTGTATCCCTAGAGCATTGCACCTGCCTATTAGCACTATCTGTATTGTTTCTGATACCTGTCTCATCCATTCTTATATGAATAGAAATAGAAGAAATCACACTAAAATGCTGACTGGGTATGCCACAAAATCATGTTACCTAATTCTACCAGTACCTTCATTACATCAAGGCATTTCTTTCAATCTACTCAAGAATGTTTGTCAAGAAAACCCCACAAGGATAAAGAAGAATCAGATTTTATTGAAATGACTGAGTAAACATCTGCTTTCCTCTCATTCTCACAATAGCTACTCTGTGTCCTCCTCTCACCTTCTCTCAGCTCCAACATTTCACAATTAGGAGTGACCGTTGGCTATTAAGCAATAGGGTGCCTAAGGATAAGTATTATATTTTAATTATAATAATTATGAATATTTATACATTACCTTATGTTTATTAAATTTTATTTTTTATTTATTAAATAGTTTTACTCATTTTATGAATAGACTAGAGGTCAGTCACTAGTCTTCCAATTTATAAGACAGCATAGTGGTCCATGATCTCTCAATTTTCCTGTGTCAGGATCATTGATATTGTTTGTAGATATATTGGAATGGATAAGTTTGAAGATATAAGAGCATTTTTAAGTCCTCAGCTTCTGTTACTATAATTTTTAAATGCCCAGCACAACATATTTCATAGTACCAAAAATTTAGAAACAAAATAAATAACTGTTGACTAAGAATGACCAAGTAATGATATATATATATATATATATATATATATATATATAATGTAATAAAACTATAGATATTGTAATTGTAAGAAATTATAAAATTGAAAGGAATTTCATTGTAAAAATAATTACTATGAAGAATTCAGGGAGTAATGAGGAGGCTTGAGTGTACTGAAGCAAAATGAAGGAAAATCAGAAAATTAATGTACATAGCAATTAGAACAAGGTAAACAGAAAGGACAACAAAATCACCTAAAATGACTCGTGTTTAACTCTAAAAAACACTGTTGAGCCTGAGATAAAAGAGATTTTTAAAAAAATGCACTTTATCTGCCTTCTTTGCAAAGGTGGATTATGGTGTGGAACAAGTCATACTCTGTTGAAATATTAGCTTTATTTGCTAAACTGATTTTAAAAATGTCACAAAGAATGACTCCCTGCATATGAAAGAGAAGGAAATATTTGAATTTGAAAATGATGCAAAAGCAAAAAAGTTTTTTTTTTCATTTTTTCCTTGACTCTGGCCATAAGTAAGGAGATCTAACTTAGCATTCAATACTCTACCAACTAAGGGGCAGCTAGGTGGCGTAGTGGATAAAGCACCAGCCTTGGAGTCAGGAGTACCTGGGGTCAAATCCGGTTTCAGACACTTAATAATTACCTAGCTGTGTGGCCTTGGGCAAGCCACTTAACCCCATTTGCCTTGCCAAAAACCTAAAAAAAAAAATACTCTACCAACTGTTGTTTCCCTACTAATTATTTTTCCTTTATATTCAGAAAGGTCAGTATTTACTTTTTCTTATTCAGAGACTTTGCAGTGAATTCTTTTATAAATCAATAATAATTTTATGGAGGAGAAAATTGAGACTTAGAAGTTGTCATGTAGCTACAAAGGGATATTAGTATTAGAATTGGTTATTCATGAATTCCTTTATATTTTTTTAATTCATCTATACCTCACTCTATAAAGTCTCATTTTCTAGGAAGCAAGTAAGAAATCTTAGGAACAGGCTTTCATTCATTTCCTGAATTCTACTTGATCACAAGCATTCTTTTGCTATTTTACTGAACAGGCAATATATTTAAGTAGAGATTATTTTCAAGGCAAAGCCAACAGTTAGAAACTATGTCTCTGTTTAGGAGAACTGGTCAGTCCAGTCTGGTGAGTTCTCTTAATTACACATTGGAGTTGATAACTTTAAAACATGGGCGCAACAGTGAAGACAAGCTGGACCAATTTTATTTTGGAACTTTGATTTAGGTGACTTGCTGAGCAAAGTCAAAATTAGAAAATGCACAAATATTTAATTTGATAATGATTTAAAATGACACAGATCTTTTTATATTTTTTCTGAAAATTCTTCCCTGTAGTATAGAAAAGATAGTGCAAAAGATTAGGAAGCATAGCCAGGGAAAAGCACTTCTCATATACTGTTCTTTGTATGTAAATCCACAGTGCAATCACCTTAGGAAGATTTCCACCTCCAGGCAATATTTCAAGATAGTAACTACATATCCAATATGCTCCCAAAGTTTAGGGGGGGGGATGGGGGGATGGGGTTGGAAATAAGCCTTTTAAATTGTTCTCACTATCCACCATTCACCTTGACTTGACCAACTCCTAGTATAAAGCCTTCTCTAATCACCCCGGCTGAGATATTTTCTCCATCTTCGAGTTTCACCAGATTCTTTGGTTTGGATTTCTTTTTTCTCTAACCCTTTGCCTTAAGGTTTTTTTTTTTTTTTTGCAAGGCAAATGGGGTTAAGTGGCTTGCCCAAGGCCACACAGCTAGGTAATTATTAAGTGTCTGAGACCCGATTTGAACCCAGTTACTCCTGACTCCAGGGCCGGTGCTTTATCCACTATGCCACCTAGCTGCCCCTTGCCTTAAGTTTTAACTCCTCTTGTATACATTGTCTCCCTCTCCCTGTTGTAAGCACTTTGAGAATAGGCTCTGTGTTATTGTTGTTTTCTGTCTCCTCAGAGCCAAGGAGAGTGTCTTTCATATGAAAGGTATTATTCATATGTATATATGTATATGCATGCATATATATTCATATGCATAATATTTAGGACATATACATAGATATACATTATAAATTTTAAACTCTATTTTGTCAAGCTGAACAAGGGTATCTAATTCTTTTTTATAATTTCTATTTCCCTTCTTCTACTTCAGTCCTTCCTGTTTCCCCAACTCCTAGTTTTAGCTATTATGTTGCCTTTCATTATTTGTGTTTTGGGATCAAGTTCTAAAAGGCTTCTTTAAATTATTTCCCTGTACTGTGAACTTAATTTTCCCCAATATGTTACTTGGGAATCTTGGGTGACTAAATCCCAGAGGTAGTGAACAATGATGGCAAACAGAATACTATTTTTCTGGAAGAAACAGAAAGATGCAATATCTGTTGACAGTTGGACAAATTAACAACAGATAAGAAATTTAAAGAAAATATCCTATTCAAAACTTAAGTTATACAGAAGTTAGAGGCATGGTGACCTCTCCCACAAGCCAGAAAATTTTGTGAATTTTGGCCCATTCTTTGCAATTTAAAGGACACAAAATAAAGAAACTCACACAATAAAGAAACAGCTCACTGTGAAATCATTGAAAGATGCTACTTGAGAGATTGCTATAAACTTATTTAACCTCCTCAAATAAGCATGAGAATTTTAGTTCTTTTGTTACAAATTTAATTTTATGGGAAAAAAGGGTTTTTATTTTTGTTTTTAATGGTAAAATATATAGTGTAAAGTAACAGCCTACATGACAGTACATCCATTACATACATTTATAAGTTACTTAACTCTTAAAGATATCTCTACATATAGTCATTGTTTCATCTGCTGACTTTTGTGTTCTTTCATAAACTTTAACTTTCTACTTATTTTTAAAAAGCAATTTTGTATTTTTATGTTTTAAAAATAAAATATGTTGATATTTTATTATTCTGTACATATAATTTATGGATTACTGAGTTTCTAAAGTTTTTCTGAGTCATCTGCTGGCCTTTGCATGTTGTCTGCAGCTTCCACAATACTCCCCCAAACCCATTTAATTTCTTATGCTAACCCATAATATATTGAAATTATTATTGGGGGGGGAGTTGTAACTATATTGAAAAATAGTGTTTTTGGAAATCTGCCATTTCCTATCTTTTGCCCTCTTTCCTCCAGCCTCCCTGGCAAGATTTTTAAAATTTTGGTTTTTTAATTTGATTATACACTAAATTTTAGTAATTACCTTTATTTTGTAGGAATTCTCTTTTAACAGAGTAAAATAATTAAACAAAACTAGCAATATAATAATCTAATTTGAAATGTATACAACATTCTACAACTATATAAATCTGCAATTATTATTTTAATATTCAAAAATCTATTTCCTTTCTTCTGCCCCATCCTATTGAAGAAAGAGAAAAGATAAACAAAATTCTTATAATAAATATGCATAACAAAGCAATACAAAATCTCTCATTAGCTGTATACAAAATATGCTTCTACTATACCATGTATCCTATATGTCTTCAAAGTATTTAATACTAGCATCTTGTCCATAGTAAATATATTAATTGAATTGAAGTTTAATCAAATAAAAGATTTGGGAAATAGGCAAATTACCTGCAGCATTTAGCAGGTTTTCATGATAGCCAAAAAAGATTGAACTTCCATATTAGAACTTAACTCCAGTCCTAATCTTTCAACACCAGAAAAAAAAGTCTAGCCTACAGAGGATAAGACTTAAGGTTGGTTTAGGGAAGAGAAAGACTAGACTTCTATTGCTGCATTCAAATAGTAGAGCTTTCATGCAAAAACGTTAGATTCAGAATGAAGTAGATGAGTAGACAAAAATGACTGAAGGGAGGATTGTTATTTAGCTCTCAGTCATGGAGTATTAATTAGTTTCTGAAGAATTAAAGATGAATATACCAAGAACACCCCACATGAGAGTTGGAGATGATTGAAATAACTGAATAACAATAGCAAAAATAACAGAGGACAGTGGGAAAGTGTTTAGAGGATGTGAGCAGGATGCTATATTTGGCAAAAAGAAATATAATAGGGCAAGCCAAGCTGTCAGAGAGAATCCAGGAAATTGCCTGAACTGTTCTGTTTCCCTCTGAAACAATTTTAGATAAAACGTCTAAACAGATTCTAGAGCAATTGAACCCACATGATACAAAGTTTAACATTTTACCAACTCAAGATATCTTGAAGGGGGAGCTCAACCCAGCACAGACTGTATGCAGTGAAGTCAGTGGCAATCATCAAACCTAGTTGGTACTGGCTAAGAATAGAGTTTTGGATCAGTGAAAGAGATGAGGTTCAAAAGACAAAGTAGTAAACAATTCTAATAATCCACTGTTTGAAAAACTCAAAGACTCCAGCTTCTGGGATAAGAAGTCACTATTTGGAAAATAAACATGGGGAAAATAGTAAAATAGTATGGCAGAAACTAGACCAAGACCAATATCTCACACCCTATACCAAAATAAGATCAAAATGAATACATGGTCTAGATATGGAATAATTAACATGTCAGATATATGGAGAGAAGAATTATGAAATGCAAAATGGAAATTTTTATTATAATAAATAGAAAATTTTTGCACAATAAAACCAATGAAACCAAGAATAGAAGGAAAGTGGCAAAGTTGGAAATACTTTTACAACTGGTGCTTTGGATAAAGACCTTATATCTATAATATATAGAGAACTGAGTCAAATCTATAAAAATAAAGGCCTGTAAGGTGGCCAAGTTATACTCCCCCCCCAAAAGGGAAAAGGATCAACTTGTACAAAAATATTTACAGGAGCTCTTTTTTGTGTTGTCAAAGAAACTGAGAGGTTGTCCATCAATTGTGGAATGTTTGAACAAAATGTAGTGCATGAACATAATGGAATATTGTTTTTCTAGAAGAGATCATGAGCAGGTGGATTTCAGAAAACCATGGAAAGACTTACATGAATTGACACTGAGTGAAAGTGTGCAGAATCAGAATTTTGTATACCTTAACAGCAACATTATGTGGTAATCCACTATGATAGAAAGCTCTTCCTAGTAAGATGGTGATGAAAGGCAAATCTAAAAGACTTTTTTCTTTTTATTTTCTTTCATACATATGCACATATATATATATATATATATATATATATATATATATATAATCTTTAAGTTACAAAATTTCCTTCCACCTCCTCTCTTCTCATCCCACTCCCATCAGCATTGAACAGTCACATGAGCATGGTATATAGATATTTTTTGATAAACACGTTTGTAGATTAGTTATTTTCAGTATGAAGAATTAGGATTGAGGGAAAGAGATACATAAGAGATAACTTTTATAGTGTTCATCAGATCCTGAAGGGATTTTTTTTTCTGTTTGTTTTTGTTTTCTTTTGTTTTCCTTCCTCTGGATGGGGATAATATTGTCCATAGCCAATCTAATCTTGGTGTCATATCTCTCTGAATTGTTGAGAGGTGCTGCTTCCATCAAGGTTGATCATCCCACAATGTTGTTGTTAATGTGTACATTGTTCTCATGGTTCTGGTCCCTTTGCTCAGCATCAATTCTTGTAATTCATCCTATGCTTCTCTAGAGTCTGATTATTTATGGTTTCTTATAGAATAATATTACATAGTATCCACATACCATAACTTATTTAACCATTCCCCAATTAATGGGCACCTTCCAATTTCCAATTCTTTGACACTACCAATAGAAATGCTATGAATATTTTGGAAGGTGTGGGACTTTTCCAATTCCTTATGATTTATTTTGGATATAGGCCTCCAATTGGAATTAAGGAGTAAAAGGGAATGAATATTTTTATTGCTCTTTGGGCATGATTCCATATTGCTTTCCAGAATGGTTGGACCAGTGAATGCATTAATGTCCTAATCTTCCCACAACCTCTCCAATATTGATCATTTTCCCTTTTTCTCATCTTGGCCAATCTGATAGGGGTAAAGTGACACCTCATAGTTGTTTTAATTTGCATTTCTCTAATCAATAATTATTTGGAAGATTTTTCATATGACTATATATAGTTTTAATTTCCTCACTTAAAAACTGTCTATTCATATCCTTTGACAATTTATCAATTGTGAAGTGATTTGTAATCATATAAATTTGATGCAATTCTCTATTTATTTTAGAAATGAGACCTTTATCAGAACTCCTAGTTGCAAAGATTGTTTCCCAGCTTTCTGCTTGCCTTTTAATTTTGGCAGAATTGATTTTATTAGTGAAAAAACTTTTTAATTTAATACAGTCAAAATCATTCATTTTGAAGTTTATAATGAACTCTAATTCTTGTTTGGACATAGATTTATCCCCTTTCCATAGATCTGTTAGATAGAGCATTTCTTGGTCTATTAATTTATCTATGCTGTTTTCCTTTATATCTAAATCCTGTATTATTTTGACTTTATTTTGGTATAGATTGGGAGATGTGGATCTATGCCTAGTTTGTGCCATACTATTTTTGAGTTTTCCCAAAAATTTTTGTCAAATAGTGAGTTCTTATCCCAGACCCTGATATCTTTGGGTCTGTCAAACAGTAGATTGCTGTAGTCACTTACTGCAATTCCTTTTGAACCTATCCTAATACAATGATGCATTTATTCTATTTCTTAAAAAGTACCAAGCAGTTTTGATGACTGCCACTTTATAGTATAGTAGAGATGGAATATAGTAGAACTAGGCCACCTTCCTTTACATTTTTTTCATCAGTTCCCTTGCTATTCTGTCCTTCTTTTGCACCAGATGAATTTTGTTACTATTTTTTCTAGCTTGGTAAAATAGTTATTTGGTAATTTGATTGGTATGGCACTTGGATAAGTAATTTCATTTGGGTAGGATTATCATTTTGAATCTATTAGCTCGACCTAACCACTAGCATTTGACATTTTTCCAATTATTTATATCTGCCTTTTTTGGATGAGAAGTGTTTTATAATCATGTTTATACAGTTTCTGGGTTTGTCTTGGGAGGCAGATTCCCAAGTATTTAGCTTTTGTCTATGGTTACTTTAAATGAAATTTCTCTAACTTTTGCTCTTGGGTTTTGTTGTCCATATACAGAAATGCTGGTGATTTATGTGGGTTTATTTTATATCCTGCTACTTTGCTGAATTTGTTAATTGTTTGAAGGAGTTTTTATGATTTTCTCAGGTTCTCTAAGTATACCATCCATGAAAAGTAAAAGTTTTGCTTCCTCATTGCCAATTCTGATTCCTTTAATTTCTTTTTCTTCTCTTGTTGCTATAGTTAGCATTTCTAATACTACATTGAATAGTAATGGTGATAAAGGCCATCCTTGTTTCACCCCTGATTTTATTGTAAATGTTTTGAGTTTATTCCCACTACATATAATATATGTTGATGGTTTGGGATAGATACAATTTATTATTTTAAGAAAAATTCAATTTATTCATAAAATTTCAAGTGTTTTTAATAGGAATGGATGTTGTATTTTATCAAAACCTTTTTCAGCATCTATTAAGTAAATCATATGATTAAATGACATTTAATGGAAAATGTCATCCACCTTCAGAGGAAAGAATTGTGGAGTCTTTGTGTAGACAGACTATTATTTTTACTTTTTAAAATCTGAGTTCTGTTTTTTCTTTCTTGTGTTTTTTCTTTTCTGTTCTAATTCTTCTTTCACTCTATGATTAATATGAAAGTATGTTAAACATGATTGTGCATGTATAACCTTAATCAGATTACTTGTTTTGTCATAGATCTATTTCAGTATTTGAGTGTGTTCAAGGCAGAAATTCAATCAAAGAATTGATAGGGCTGGGTTTCTGGTGAATAGGATGAGATAAAGAATTGGGAATGAAAAAAGCTAAAATATTTAACTTTTTTCTGTCCCACTTTTATAGATTATATTCAAAAGAATGAAGAAAAAGTAGTTAATGGAGTAAAAAACCAAAGATATGTGAGAAGACATACAATATCTAAGTATTTTAAATGAGTCCTCATCAACTGTTTTATAATGAGAAAATGTAACTGCTGAAAGGCTAACAGAGATTTTTTGGAAGTATTAAAAATGTTCCTAGATCACTAGACCTGTTTCAAGTCCAGTCCCTGAAATAGTATTGATGGGAGTAACCCTAATGAATAAACTGCTTGCAATCTACAACTACCAACAACAACTGCCAATCGATAACCCACTAAAACTGACAGTCATATTAATCTCCAAATCCGCAGAAGGAGCAGGCACTCTGATGTGGTCATTATCTATCTCTTCTAACCATTGTTCAGAGAAGTAGCTTATGTGAATATGAAATTTTTAGAACCCCACTTCACCATTCACAGTATGAAATACACAGAAAAGAACATTGCCATTACTAAAGACTTCATCACTGCCAGATGGATGAACAATATAAATGAATATGGTTTTACCAGTTGAAATGGTAAGAATAAGATTCATTTGACATCTTCTTTGCTGGTGGACCATAAGGACCAAAGATATTTTTTCCATGTAATTTGTTGCTGAAATCTCTTAAATTCTTGTGTCCATATTAAAATATGAATCTTTGAGGAAAGGACCTGTCTTGCTTTTCTATTTGTATTTCTGCCACTTAACTTCATGCTTTATACATATTATAAGCCCTACAAAAGTCTTTTTTTCTTTCATTTATTTTTTGGGAATTGTCTAGAGGAAGAGACAAATGCTGCTTCAATTCTCAAAAAATTAAGAAAATAAAGTCTTTGAATTATAGGTCAATGTCAACCAATTACTGGAAAAAATCAGAAAAAGGTTATTAAATGACTCATTAATTACAACTAATTAACCAATATACCTTTAGTAAATACCTACAATGTTCTAACTACATGGAAGAAAACTAAGAAGACTCAAACCCATATTGCTTCATCAAGTTCAGGTAAAATTCAACTATTTTTCCTCTTTTTAAAAGCAAGTTAATAATTTCATAAATCAGGAGAATTCCATAGAGATCAACCAAGATTTTAGAAAAAAAAATATTTAAAGTCCCCATGCTGTTGTTGTTGTGGATAAGGTAGAAAGATGTGATCTGACAGTGGCAAAGCTAGATGATTGAATTATGAGACCCAAAATATAAATCAGATACAAATGACTTGATTTTAACTTTAGAATGAAATCTCATGTGTAATGCTTTTGGGAATAGTGCTTAATACTGTTGGCTGGCATTTTAATTAAGATACTTGGATGAAGACATAGATGGTTTAAATGATCTACAGATAGAGTCCTGCTAGAAGAACAAGCTAACACACTGGATAACAGAGACAAAATTCTGAAGTTATAGCTAATCTAATAAGAAGAAATTTGATATCTCAATTTTAAACTTGTGTTTAAGAAGTCAACCATATAAATAAAAGAAAAGGGTTTCACACTGAAAATGTTTGAAAGCAATTTGTTGAGAAAAAACAGTATAAAAGAATATAGTACATGCTAAGCTAACAATGATGCAGTAGGGGAGTCCAAAAGTTAATGCAATTAGAATACAGACAGAGGCATATTATTCTGATGCAGAAAAAATAATAATACCAAAATAGTTTGACTTATATCACATCTGGAGCACTGGGTTCAGATCTTGTTGGGATACAACATATATGAAGAGTAGCTAGAGAAGAATGATAAGAATGGACAGAATAATGAATGAACCATGTTGGAGAAACAATGAAGGACCTGGATATATTTAATTTGTAGAAGACAATTGGGATGTCTTATAACAATCAATTATATTTAAAGGTTTTTTAAATAAGAGAAATTATGTTTTTTGTGCCCAATCAGAACAGAGCAAAGGTCAGGAGAACAGTGACCACACTGCTCTTTAAATCATACCATCTAAGAAAAACTAAAAACTTAGAATTAACTCTAAAAAGAGCAAAACAAACAAAAAAAAACAACCTTGCACTTGGGTCAGGGGTCTTCCACCCCAGGAGCAGAGTCCAATTTTAATGTATGATGAAAGAAGAATTCTGGGAGTATTTCTTTAAACCAAGTGTGTCCATCCTGCAACCTTTGTCTACAGGGGTCTTATTTCCCTTGCAATTTTTGTTATATTGGCTAGTGAAATGGTATTCATTGTATTCATTTCATGAATAATGAATACGCATTGGAATCTATATGTTGCCCCTGAGGGGTTTCATTGGGCAAAATGACCCAAAAGAGCTCAAAGATTGAAGACCCTGGACTTAAATCATCAACAAAAATTATCTGTAATGACAATAGGCTAGAAGCCTTCCCGGTAAGATCAGAGGTAAAGTAAAACAAAAAGATCAGAGGTGAAGTAAGGATACTCAATATTCATCACTTATAGTCAATATTGTACTAGAAATGTTATATATAATAATGAGAGGGGGGCAGCTAGGTGGCATAGTGGATATAGCACCAGCCTTGGAGTCAGGAGTACCTGGGTTCAAATCTGGTCTCAGACACTTAATAATTACCTAGCTGTGTGGCCTTGGGCAAGCCACTTAACCCCATTTGCCTTGCAAAAATCCCCTAAAAAATAATAAGAGAAGAAAAAGAAATTGGAGAAATTAGAATAGATAGTGAGTTAACAAAACTATCAGTCTTTACAAAGGATATGATGTATTCTTAGTGAGTCCTAATGAATCAACTAAAAAATTATTTGAAAGAAATAACAACTTTAGCAAAATTGTAGGATGGGAGATAAATCTGCAAAAATTATCCATATTTCTATATATAATAAAGTCCATCAACAAGAGATAGATAAATTCTATTTCAAATAATTGTAAACAATATACAATATCTGGGAGTCTACCTACCAAGACAAACCCAGAAATTATATGAACACAATTACAAAATATTTTTCATAGAAATAGTCAGATCTGAAAAGAAATTGGAAAAATGCCTATAGCTCATGAGGAAACTTGTATGAAATGATTTGAAATGAACAAAACCAGTAACACATAAATGCCTTATAACCAAATGCAAAAAAAATCAGAAATAGTACTTCTGATCAAATGAAGGAGAGAAGACAGGTACTGTCATAAGTTCTCCTGGTTTCCCCTCAGAACTAACATGAAACAAGCATCTTAAAAGAATTTGGATCCACAAAACTCAGAGAAGAATAACCAAGGAGAAGAATAACTACCAGCAAGGTCTGTCTGAGGGGAGTATGGGCGAGCCAGGGCTCAGAAAGCAGAGAACCAGCACAGAGGCAGTGGGGTGAGGCCAGGAACTAACCTGAGTGTTTTCTGTGTGCCCAGAGACAGAGAGCTCCAGCACAGAAGTGTTTATTGTGTGGTGCAGGAGAACTCCAGAGTGGTGGCTAGACATCAATCCAGTCAGCTCAGCTGTTCTGGAGGAACAGGGCAGGGAGCCCTGGATCTTCAGCAGAGTCCTCATGTTCCCAGTTGAAACTTCTCCTCCCCATTTCTGTGGAGGAAAATGATTATTCCCAGTAACAGTTAGCCCCACACCCCAAAGTTCAGGTGTAGGTTGCAGGTATCCCTCAGTATGAATTGAGGATTAAGTAGATTAACTTTATAGCCTGAGGGCGCAGTTCATTTTGTTCAAGGATAATACAGATTCTGCTGCTCCCCCTCCCCCCCTCCACTCACACCTAGGGAGTAGGCTAAAAATCATGGTCACAGACACTACAGAGAAAGCCTCTGGTACTCCCTACTGACCAGCCCATTTGAAATTACTAAATCCAGTGAGCAAAACCTCTAGGGATCTCAACACCAAAGGTCTATGAATCAGTCATTGTCCCAACACCAGATCCTAGGAAAATGAAGAAAAGCCAGCAGGAAGGAGAGTCCATTGAAGTTACCTTGAAGGGGACAACGTGAGGGGAAAAACGGTGGCGGTGATAGTTGGGACCCCCAGTTGCTGAGTGTCTAACAGACTAGACCTCAGCTGAGTCTTTAGGAACCATGGTGAAACAAGACTTTGATTTCCTCTGCATGCCCATCTCTTTCACCTCTAATTCAAGAGAGATTTCACCTAGAAACCTGCCAAGACCTCTCTTGGGCCCCACACATGATCTGATCAGCTGCTGTCAGGATGGGACTGGCATATTCTGATTGTGGGAAAGCTGTCATTATGGATCTCTGTAGATTCCAAAGAGAAGAAGATAAGGAGGAATTCAGAAGTGGCCATGTTGTGGAGTTGAATTTTGGGGCATACCTGGGACTTCCAGCTTTCCTGTTACCTCTTACTCAACAGGATAAAACTAACCTTGCCAGAGTCCTGGCCAATCATATTTAGACAGGCCATCAATATTCCATGTTCTAGATGAAGGTGATCTTGATGGCAGCAGAAGACCTGCAGGATGATAACATTGGGAATGAACCTCTTGCATGGACAGAGGCAGACACTGGAGAAAAGAAGATTTGGATCTAATGGCATAACTTTTGCACCTTGTGCAATTATGGCAAGAGGATTGCTATGGCTATTGAAGTTGGTGCTGACATTCCATTCAATCATATTATTGAGCGATGGCCTGGGGATTCAATAAAAGCAGCCATCCTTCCCACCAGCATCTTTCTGACCAATAAGCAGGGATTTCTTATCCTTTCTAAAGTGCACCAGAATTTGATCTTCCATCTCCTCAAGCTAGAAGTACAGTTCATAATTACTGGTGCCAATCACCACCCAGAAAAAAGGAATTCTGCATCTACCTGTAATATTTGGAATATTCTGAGTCAGAACCACACACCACCTAAAGCCTACAAACTCTTTGCCAATGAGTACTATCTCTAGTCATCACTGCAACCACTGATGGACAATCTAGAGGATTCCATCAAATACTCTCAATACTAGCAGACCATCTACAAATGTCTTTTGGATCATGGAGCAGAAGAAGCAAAGGACACCAGTGTATAGGTACTGATGGTGTTAGGTGAAGGTTGAGGTCCCCTGATGAATGCTTCCCTCTGGGCCACCAAGCAGTATGATTAGAGGTTGAAACTGTATACTATAGAGAACAACCCCAATGCTGTTGTGATGCTAGAGAACTGCCAGTTTGAAGAGTGGGGCAGCCAAGTGACAGTGGTATCATCAGACATGAAAATGGGTAGTGCCTGAGAAGACAGGCATCAATGTTAGTGTACTTCTTTGCTCCTTTGCAGATAATGAATTAACATATAAATGCTTGGATGGAGCCCAGCACTTCCTAAAAGATGATGGGGTGAGCATCTCAGGGGCAGTATACTTCGTTCCTAGCTTCTAGCTCCTCATCTAAGCTGTACAATGAAGTTTGAGCATGTAGAGAAAAGGACTGGGACCCTGAGGCCCAGTTTGAAATGCTTTATGTAACTCAACTGCACAACTTTCACCAAATGGCTGAATCCCAGTCTTACTTTTCCTTTAGCCATCCCAACCAAGATCCTATGCTTGACAGCAACCGGTACCACATGCTGGAGTTTCCTGAAGAGGTGAGCACTGTCCTGCATGGATTGGCAGGCTACTTTGAGACTGTGCTTTATCAGCATATCGCTCTGAGTATCTCTCTAGAGATCCACTCTCCTGGAATGTTCTCTGGTTTCCTAGTCCATTTCCTATCAAGCAGCCCATCACCATGCATGAAGGGGAGACTATCTGTGTTTGATTCTGGCAATGCAGCAATGCCAAGGAGGTGTGGTCTGAATGGGCAGTGATGGCACCTATCTGCTCAGCTATTCAGAACCCTAGTGATCACTCCTATACCATTGATTTCTAGTGCTCCCTGCTAGGGTGCAAAGTCTAAGAACTAGAAACCAATTCTCAGTTCCGCTATAGCCCTGCAAGAACAAATAATTATTCCCTAGGGAAGGATCATTGTTGCTATTCATTAGCTCAGGGTATCCTTATCAGGATATCCTGTCTTATATTAATGTTGGTAAAAGTGCAGAGTTAATTAAAGTGTCCCCAGTCCCATTTTGTGATAAAAAAGATACTGGGCCAGGAAACCCTCTGCAGAATGTGAAGTTACAGGAATGTCACAGCTTTTTGGACTTCGTGGAGCAAACCCTAAGTTCACTGGACTAAGTGAGATTTTCAACATTGCCCAACTTTGTGCCCCTCTTGGTTCTTTTATGTCAAAGGAAAGTTATAGCCCTTCCTGCCCTTCACTAAAAAAGTCACTTGAAGCCATGGATCCTAACTCAGGGAGAACTAGAGTTTTAGAGCAGAATACAAATTGGTCTCCAACCCAGAAAGACTTCTTAGATGTGATCAGGAAGGAGCTTATAAATCAATTGGAGAAATTAGGAAATGCAAGAGAAAATTATCATCTTGCAACAGAAAACAAAAATACAGTTGGACAAGTGCAAAAAGAAAATATTTCTCTCAAAACCACAACCAGACAAATGAAACTCCTCCAAAAATAGAATCAACCAGTTGGAGGAAGAATTGTAAAAGGTATATGAAGAAAAATTCTTCTCTAAAGAATGATTGGAATCTTTAGAAATTAATGACTTTATGAAAAACAAGAATCTGTTAAAATAAAACAAAAAATGAAAAAAAAATGGAAGAAAATGTAAAAAAAAATCTCATCAGCAAAACAACCAATCTGGAGATTAGTTCCTGGAGAGACAATTTAAGAATCATTGAGCTTCTAGAAAACATTGAGAAGGGAAAAAAAGCCTGGACTCCATACTTCAGCATAAAGTGAAGGATATTTGTCTTGATATCATTGGAACCAGAGGGCAAAATAGTTATAGAAAGAATACATCAATCCCCTCCTGAAAGGGATCCCAAAATGAAAACACCAATGAATGTTGTGACCAAATTCCAGAACTATCAGATAAAAGGGGAAATACTGCAGGTAGCCATAAAGAAAGAATTTTAATACCAAGAAATCAAAGTAAAGTTTACACAGGACCTGGCTGCATCAACATTAAGGGAATGAAGGGCCTGGAATATGATATTCCAAAGAGCAAAGGAACTTGGAATTCATCCAAGAATTCACTGTCCAGCAAAACTGAATCTTCTTTTCCAAGGAAAAAGATGGGTATTTAAAGAAAAAGAAGACTTCTAACTTATCCTGATGAAAAGACCAGAGTTAAATAAAAAATTTGGACTTTAAACAGGAGACTCAATAGATACATGAAAAGGTAAAAAAGGGGAAAAGAAAAAAAAATCTGCATCCAATAAGATGAAACTGACCACATTCCCATCTGGGAGAAAGATTCACATAACTCTTGAGAATTGTAACTCTGTTAGAGATGATATACTTAGCCAGAAGTAATGGACACTTTTCCATGACTTTGATAGAATGATTCAAAAATGATATCTCCTTAAAAAGGGGGTATAGAAAAGTAATGGGAGGATGGAGGAGATTGAATGGTGTAAATTATATCACATGAAGAGATGCAAAGGACCTATTGCGATAGAGAGGAAGAAGATTTGGCTCAAAGAAGGATTAACATACACACACACACACACACACACACACACACACACACACACACACAGTTAAGTTTAGAAACTTATCTTACCTTCCAAGTATTAAAGGAGGAAGAAAAGAGGAACTGATAGAAAGAAGGGAAGGAAGAAACAGGAAAGGGAAAGGGGAAAGAAAGGGGAGGGAGAGGGGTTGGATATAAGGGGGCAAACACACTGAAAGAAGTGATATTCAGAAGCAAAGTATTGGGAAATAAGAATAAGGTGAAAAAAGGGGCAAAAGGAAAACAGAGTAAAGATAGCATGAATGGCAATAAAGAATTAGTAATTATAACTTTGAATGTGAAGGTGATGAACTGTCCCATAAAATATAAATGGATAGGAGTGTGGTTTAAAAACCACAACCCTACAATATGCTGCTTGCAAGAAATTCATTTGAAGCAGAGAGATACATACAGACTAAAGGCAAAAGGTTGGAGTAGAATATATTCCACTTCAGCTGAAGTGAAAAAGGAAGGAGTAGCAATCCTTATCTCAGAAAAAGCAGCATCTAAAACACATCTCATTAAAAAATGATAAGGAAGGAAACTATATCCTCCTAAAAGGTGCCATAGATCATGAAGCAATTTCAATACTAAATATGTTTGCACTAAGTGGCTTACCATCCAAATTCTTAGAGGAGAAGCTGAATGAGTTACAAGAAGATATAGACAGCAAAACACTCCTGGTGGGAGATCTTAACTTCCCTCTCTCAGAATTTGATAAATCTAACCATAAAATATACAAGAAGGAAGTTAAGAAGTAAATGGAATATTAGAAAACCAAGACATGATAAACCTTTAGAGAAACCCAAACAAGGATAGAAAAGGAATATAGCTTTTTTTCCTGCAGTACAGGCACCTACAAAAAATTGAACATATACTAATGCATAAAAACCTCACACAATCAGGAGGTGAAGCCAAGATGGCAGCATGAAGGCAGGAAATCCCAGAAACTCATTCCCCAAAATACTTCAAAAGCCATCAAATTATGACTCTAGTCAAAATCTATAAGGGGCAGAACACACAGAAAGATTGAGTGATACAATTTCCCTGTCTAAGATGACTTAGAAGACCTCTGGGACAGGTCTGTTCCACCAAGACTGGGGGTTGGAAAAAACTGCAGTACAGCCATGGCTGCAGGGCAGCACAGCTGGGCTGGATGCCTGGGTCCATAGCAGAGGGGGAGGTTTAATCATCCAGAAAAACTGGAAGGTGTGTTGAGAGAATTCTGCTGAACCAGAGTGAGTGAGGAGCAGAACTCTGGCCACAGAGCAACCCTGCAGTGAGAATCTGCTGTAGGTGTCCCAGAGCCAACCAACACATCCAGAATTCTTGGCCCATGGATGGTAAGAGGATTGGGGGAAACTGCAGAAATCTCTCTGCTCTCCCTAGGGCAGGACTCAGCTGTTTGTCCACTCAGATCCAGGTTGCAGTTTGGGCTTCCACACTACCACAGTAGAGCAAGGCCTATCCTCACAGCTCCAGGGCAGAGGGGAAGGGATGGATCCTTTCCTAAGACCTTGGTGGAATTAGGATTCCTGTGGATTGTCCCCCAAACCCTCCAAAGCCTTGGAAGTGTGGTAAATCAGTCACAGTCTGAAAATGAGCAAAGCAAAGAAGAATCTGACTATAGAAAATTACTTTGGTCCCATGGAGGACAAAAATACATACTCAGATGATGACAAATTCGAAGCTTCTGTATCCAAAACACCTGAGATAAATAGAAAATAGGCTCATCTATGGATGAGCTCAAAAAAAGATGTTTAAAAGCAATTGAAGGAAGTAAAGGAAAAATTTGGAGAAGAAATGAAAGTGATGCAGCTAAACCATGAAAACCCAAGTCAGCAACTTGGTGAAAGAATTACAAAAAATACTAAAGAAAATAATATGTTAAAAACTAGTTTAGGCCAACTGGAAAAAACAACTCAAAAGGCAAATGAGGAGAAAATGCTTTAAAAAACAGAATTAGCCAGCTGGAAAGAGATAAAAAGCTCTCTGAAGAAAATAATTTCTTCAAATGCAGAATGGAACTAAAGGAAATGGATGGCTTTGCAAGAATCCCAGAAGAAATAAAACTGCCCCCCAAAAACACACTAAAATTAGAAGAAAATGTGAAATATCTCATTGTAAAAAATACTGACATTGAAAGCAGATCCAGAAGAAATAATTTAAAAATTATTGGGCTACCTGTGAGTCATGACCAGGAAAAGAACCTAGAATTCATTGTTCAAGAAATAATACAGCAAAATTGCCCTGAGATACTAGAAACAGTGGGTAAAATAGAAATTGAGGGAATTCACTGATGACCTCCTGAAAGAGATAACAAAAGAAAAACTTAAAGGAATATTACAGCCATACTTCAGAAATCATAAGTCAAAGAGAAAAAAAACCAAAAAGCTGGCAGAAACATTCAAGTCAACTACCGTGGCTCCATAGTCAGGATTACACAGATCTGGCAGCATCTACATTGAGGACTCATAGGGCTTGGAATATTATATTCCAGAAGGCAACAGATCTTGGTTTACAACCAAGAATCAACTACCCAGCAAAACTGGCCATCCTCCTTCAAGGGAAAAGATTGGACTTTCAGAGAAACAGAGGACTTTCAAACTTTCTTATTGAAACACCCAAAACTGAACAGAAAATTTGATCTCCAAGTACAGGACTGGGGGATGAACAAGAAAGACTAACTATGAGGAAATTAAAGATGTTGAACTGTTTGTATTCCTGCATGGGAAGAAGATACTGATAACTCATGAACTTTCTCATTCATATGAACAATTAGAAGGAGCATATATATAGACAAAGAACAGGAAGGAGCTGAATATGATGGCATAATATAGTAAAAAGATGGAGTTAATATAAAGGAAAGTATTGGGAGGAAGGGAAAGGAGAGGAAGAACTTATTTCATATAGGAGTCAAGAAGAAGCTTTTACAATGCAGTGTAGCAGAGGAGGGTGAGGGGGGATGAGTGAGCCTTCATTCTCATCAGAAATGGCTCAGAGAGGAAATAATATACACACATAATAAGGTATAGAAATCTATCTCACCCTAGAGAAAAATGAAACAAAAGGGATGGGATAAAGGGCAATGGGGGAGGGAAGGAGGGCATAAGTGATAGAAGAGAGGGAAGATTGTGGGAAAGGGTACTCAGATACAAGAAACTTCTGAGCAGGGATAGGGTGAAAGGAGAAAAATGAGAATAGAAAAAATGAGACTGAGAGGGAATAGAGAGAAGGGAAATACAGCTAGTAATAGCAATTGTGGGAAAAATATTGAAGCAACTTCTTTGGTGAACTTATGATAAAGAAAGCATCCATCCCAGAGACAGAGCTGTTGGAACCTGAACACAGACTAAAATACATTTTTTTCTCTCTCTTACTATTCTTGAGGTTTCTCATCCTTTTGGAAGGAGGGGTTTTATGATTACTCTCACAAGATAATTGTAATAATATATAAAATTAAAAAAATTATAACTAAAAAAGCAAAAACCCCTCATAATCAAATGCAGAAAGGTAGAAATAATGAATTATTTCTTTTTAGACTATAATGCAATAAAAACCACATGCAAGAATGGGCCATGGGGAGATAGACCTAAAACTAATTTGAAACTAAATAACCTCATTTTACAGAATGAGTGGCTCAAAGAACAAATTATAGGTGGAATTAATGATTTCATCCTAGACAATGACAATAAAGAGACAACATGCCAAACCTTATGGGATACAGTCAAAGCAGCTATTAGGGGAATATATTATGTCTCCAAATGCTTACATGAATAAAACAGAGAAAGAGGAAACCAATGAACTAAGCATGCAACTAAAAATATTAGAGAAAGAACAAATTAAAAACTGCCAATTAAATAACAAATCAGAAATTCTAAAAATTAGAAGAGAAATTCATAAAATCAAAACCAAAAACCTATTAAACTAATAATAGAACTGTTGGTTTTTTGAAAAAAACAAATAAAATAAGAGAGATCTTTGGTTCATTTGATTAAAACAAAAGAAAATCAAATTAATCTTATCAAAAATGAAAAAAATGTGAACTTACCACAAATGAGGAAGAAATTAAAGTAATAATTCAGAACTATTTTGATGAACTCTATGACAATAAACTTGATAATCTAAAGTTTCCCAGGTGAAATGAAGAGTTAATTAAACACTTAAATATTCATATCTCAGAAAAAGAAATTCAACAAGCCATCAATGAACTCCCTAAGAAAAAATTTCCAGGGCCAGATGGAGTCACAAGTGAATTCAATCATTTAAGGAACAATTAGTTTCAATCCTATAAAAACTCTTTGAAAAAATAGGTAAGGACAGAACTCTGCCTAATTCGTTCTATGACACCAATAAAGTACTGATACCTAAAACAGGAAGAGTCAAAACAAAAAAAAGAAAATTATAGAACAATTTCCCTAATGAATATTGATGAAAAAAATTTAAATAAAATATTAACAAAGCTTTTACAGCACATTATCATTAGGATAATACACTATGACCTAGCAAGATTTATTCCAGTAATGCAGGGTTGGTGAAATATTAGGAAAACTCTCAGTATAATAGCCTATATCAATAAGAAATCTTAGAGAAATCATATGATTATCTCAATAGATGCTGAAAAAGTCTTTGAGAATATACAACACCTCTTCCTACTAAAAACACTAGAGAGCATAGGAATAAATGGACTGTTCCTTAGAATGATAAACAGTATCTATCTGAAACCATTAACAAGCAAAGAAAAAGAAACTGAAGGAATTAGTATTGGGAAGGAAGAAACAAAACTCTCACTCTTTTCAGATGACATGATGGTATACCTAGAGAATACTAAAAAAAAACCATCCAAAAAACTATTAGAAAAATTAGCAACTTTTTCAAAGTTGCAGGATATAAAATAAACCCTCATAAATCCTCAGCATTTCTATATATTACTAGCAAGATACAGGAGCAAGAGCTAGAAAGAGAAATCTCATTCTGAGTAACTTCAGATAATATAAAATACTTGGGAGTATACATGCCGAGGAAGACTCAAAACTCTATGAAAACAACTAAAAAATGCATCTCTCACAAATAAAATTAGATTTAAAAAGCTAGGCAAATAACTGCTCATGGATAGGTTGAGATAATATAAAAAATAGACAATTTTACCTGAAATGAACTACTTATTTAATGCCATGTGAATCAAACTTCTAAAAAATTACTTTTATGAACTAGAAGAAATTGTAACTAAATTCATATGTCGCAACAAAAAGTAAAGAATATCAAGGAATATAATGGAAAAAAAGTGCAAAAGAAGGTGACCTAGCCTTATCAGATCTAAAATTGCATTATAGAGCATCAGTCATCAAAACTGTCTGCCATTGGCTAAGAAATAGAGTGGTGGGCCAGTGGAATAGACTAAGTACCAAAGAGACGGCAGGAATTAATTATAGTAATCTGCGATTTCATAAACGCAAAGAGTCCAATCTTCTGTCATAGGAACTCACTCTTTAATAAAAAATTGATAGGAAAATTTGAAGACAATATGGTAGAAACTTGAATTAGACTACCTCCCACCCTATACCTTGATAAGATCAAAATGGGTACAGGTTTTAGACATAAGCAAACTAGGAAAACAAGGCATAGTTTACCTGTCAGATCTATGGAAAGGGGAGTAATTTATGACCCAGGAAGAGATAGAGAACATCATAAAAAACATATTGGTTAATTCTTATTTTAAATTAAAAGGCTTTTGCATAAACAAAACCACTGTAACCATGTTTTAAAAAAATGTAGTAAATTGGGAAACAATTTTTACTACTAGTGTTTCTGACAAAGCGATTATTTCTAAAATACATAGGGGACTGAGTCAAATTTATAAAAACAAACAGTCATTTCCCAATTCATAAATGGTCAAAGGATATGCAAAAACAATTTTTAGATGAGGAAATCAAAGCTATCTATAATCATATAGCAAATTGCTCTAAATCATTACTGGTAGAGAAATGTAAATCAAAACATCTCTTAGATATCACCTCACACCTTTCAGATTGGTCAATATGACCTGAAAGGATAATGATCAATGTTGGAAGGGATGTGGGAAATCTGGGACACTAATGCATTATTAGTGGAGCTATGAACTAATCTGACCTTTCTTGAGAGCAATTTGGAATAATGCCCAAAGGGAAATTCAAATGTGCATACCCTTTGATCCACCATAACCCTACTGGGTCTGTACTCTGAAGAGATTAGGGAAAAAGGTAAAAACATTGCTTGTACAAAAATATTCATAGCAGCTCTATTTGTGGTGGCAGAGAATTGAAAATCAAGGGAATGTCCATCATTTGGGGAATGGTTGAACAAATTGTGGTAGATGTACATTATAGGACACAATCGTGCTATTTGAAACAAGGAGGGATTTCAGAGAATCCTGGAAAGATCCTATAAGAACTAATGCTAAGCAAGTTGAGCAGAATGAGAAGAACATTGTATACCCTAACAGCAACACTGAGCTGATGATCAACCTTAATGGATTTGCTCATTCCATCAATGCAATAACAAGGGGCAATTTGAGGGTATCTGTTATGGAGAATACCATCTATATCCAGAGAAAGAATTATGGAATTTAAATGTAGAACAAACTGTATTACCTTCATTTTTTTTAAAAAAGGTTGTCTTATGTACTACATAATTTTCCTACTCTTATATTTTATTTCTTCCTCAGGCATTGCCTTTTCTTTTGACACATTCATTTTTGATCAGTGCATAGCATGGAAACAAGGTACACATTATCAGATTGCCTTCTGTTGGGGGGAGGGGGGAGTGAAGGGAGGATGGGGAGAAAATTGTAAAATTCAAAACCATACAAAAAATAATAGTAGAAACTACTATTGCATATAATTGGAAAATAAATAACATATTTATTAAAAATCATAAATATTACATGCATCAATTTAAGATCACTCAATAGAATATCATGGAAAAATAAAGTAAAAAGTAATTGGAAGCTAAATAATCTAATTCTAAAGAATGATAGGATGGTTAGAAAACTGGCCTCGGAGTTAAAATTCTTTATATTTTCGGACTCTAACTCAATCATTCAATGTATTCACTTGGGCTTCAGACATACTCTGATGTTAACCTCAGGCTTACCATCCAGAGCCCCAGGCAAGTACTCTATGACTGTAAGCTGGAGAAAAAGATGTCCATTTTCTTTGATAGATGAAGTCTCCTGGGAATTTCCTGTTCCAATAAAATCATGGGTCTACACAAGCATATCCATAAACATAACATAATTATAGTGCTTATAGTCAATGTGTATATTCCACTTCTCTTACTTCAAGTATTTTATATCACCATAGACATGAATATATTTAATGCATGATATTTTTACATGTCTTTCCATGTTTCTCTGTATTCATTTTTTACAATAATATTCAATGGTGATAATAAACAAGTTAAATGAACAGATTGAATTCAACTTTTGAATAGTTTCATTGGCAAATAGAATGATATTTATATTCAAAAGGATGGGAAAAAATGGTTGACAGTTTTGCAAAGTCAACATATATAAGGAAAAAGTTCTGAAATATTAGTTACTATAGAAAGAATAAGGTATTATTTGATTTATTCAATCATTCCCCAAATACCAGTATTGTGTATTGTTTCAGATTTTTTTAAATTGTGAACAAATATAACTATTTTGGTAATGAAATATACTTTCATTTGAATGGCATAACTGCTCCATGTTTCTTTTGTTTATTCTATTCTCATATGGATTGAACAAAAGTCTTACTGTTTCCTTATTTTATTAAAACTATTTTACTATTCAGACATCAAGACTCATAATATTGTCAACTTTTTGCTTTTTTTTAGTGACTTCTTTTATCTCTTCTTGGAAAGCATTATTTTAGGGAAGCCTAAAGCAATCCTGCCTTCTGGAAAAATCCTGTGCCTTTTGTAGAAGAGACAGATAATGTCATGTGGTCTACATTCACAGATACCAATTAACACAATTCAAGTCTCTGAATTAGTAAACAGGCTAACTACTTCTGGGGGATAGACTAAAGCAGGGACAAGGGATTTGTGTGCTCCAGGCAAGGTCTGTAAATTGTTCCCTTTGTGTGTTACAATTCACTAGAAGGCTTTAGTCTTAACTGGCACACTTGTGATGATTTATGGCAAAATTAATTCATCTGTGCTATGGGAAAATAATTTCTTCCAGTAAAATAAAAAGTAGCTAGATCCCGATTAGTGTGAATAAAAAATTCTCTTATGTCTGCATTCTTTAAATTAACACTGCATATTTCCATTGGGCAAGAACCAATTATCATGTTTTATATAATTATAATTTCAGTAAGTGCAAATGCAAACATATGTGAGCACCCAAGGGGATTTACTGCTTGCACTAATTGGCTCCTAGCTGCTAGAATGACCCCAGGTTTGCTCTACTTGTACTTCCTTAGTGTTGAACACTACCAGTGACCTATCTGACCTACTTCTCAGTTCCAAGTTTGAAACCTACTAATTTGGATATGCAACCAATACATGTTATACCAAAGTAAGCAATTAGCATAAATTTAATTAGGCTCTTAAATATACATACTCAGAGTGCCATTTTTTTCCAGTAGTTTCCAGGGGATATATTGTTATGCAGATGAAAGAGTACTAGCCCTGTATGCAGAAGTATTGGATTTAAGTCCTGACTCTGCCATCTGTGAGATATATAAACTTCAGTAAGTTATTTCAACTCTCTGATGTTCAGTTTTCTAATTTGTAAAATGGAGATGATGATTGTTACTACCTGTCTGTTCCTACTAACCTCAAGTTGTGAGGATCAAATGAAATTATTTTTATCAAGCACTATGTAATTCTTAAAGTACAAGATAAATTCAACCAATTTTATTCTTAATCTTATTCTTGTTGGTGTTACTATTATTTCTGTTGTCAATTCTGCCTCCTAACTTCCCAACTTTCTCCAAGATTCAGGTAAAGTTTTACTTTGTGCAGACAGCTTTCTTAGATCTCCTTAACCTTAGTGCTTTCCCTATGAGATTATCCTCAATTTATTTTATATATATATATATATATATATATATATATATATATATATATATATATATATATATATCTTATTTGTATATACTTAATTGTTTGTTGTCTCCCTTTAGAAGAGGGACAATTTCTCCTTTCTTTGTATCCCTAACACTTATCACCAGTCACAGTGCTAGGCATATAGTAGGTACTTAACAAATGGTTAGTTGATTAGTTATTTCCTTATAATTAGTTATTTAATATAGGTTTGGATTTTTAATCTTGCTTAACAGAATTTTGAACCTGAAATTATAAAAGAACACAGATATGTATATTCTTTCATACTGATAAATTTTGGGTGGAAATTCTGTAGATTTTTTCATTTTGACACATAAATGATGTATCATTATTTTCATTTGCTGATATATAATTTTAAGCTTTTTAATTTTATATACTCTACTCAGATGTAAGCTCATCAAGGATAGGAAATTATGTCTCCTAAATCTTTTGAATGATTACTTTGTAGGATTAACTATAGTGAGATGCCTTTCACACAGCAGATATAAATGGACTGGATATATTGTGTTAAAGATGATAATAAGTTAAAGATGATAAATAAAGTTGATAATAAAAGTTCAGGTTTATTTGGTGGCACCAAAAGCTACTGGTTTTTTTTTTTTATAGTTTTGTTTTCCTTGATTTTTGATTAAGCTTAAAATTTGATTCAAATTTCATTGTCTGCAAATGGTAACAGTTGATTGTTTTTCATTTAAAACAACAGCATTTTGCCTCGAAGCAAGCTGTACATTTTAATTCCATATCACTGTGGCAATTGAAACTCAGAAAAATGAAAATAAATCACAATGCTGCTTAGAAGAAACATCGAGATGTTCATAAAAAAGATAGAAGCTAGCTATATGTGGGTTTGAAATAATCATGACAAAAAAATAAATAAGCAAATATAAACTTATTGGCCATGATTTGAGTCAAAACATTTCTGATTTGCAAGGCAAACTCAGTTTAGGCTATAATATATTTGGTTTATGCTAACTGAAGTTCTTGAAAGATGTCTATGTGGTGTTTTTAATTTTTTAGTTCTAGATGTCAGCACAATAGGATGTAGGTCCCAGGACTTATCCTTTAAATTCAGATTTAACATCAGTAACAGTGGTTGCTGTTAGCATGTTATTGTGACAGGATAAAGTTAGTCAAATGTAAAGTGGTATAGTCTAAAGAGAATTAGACTTAGTGACAAAACTTTTGGGTTATCTCTGAAAATAATATGATATTTTATTTTTGGTAAGTTGCTTATACTGATATAGGCCTGTTTCCTCATTGGCTAAATGAAAGGTTTGAAAGGATCATAAATTTAGAATCAGAAAGAAGCTCAGAGGAAATCTAGATTAATCTCTTTAATTTATAAAAGTGGAAGCTGAGACCAAAAGAAGTTTCATGATGTGCCATGGTCAAAATGATAACAGGGAACTGAGCTGAATTGCTTGCCCATTATCCTGCTCCTCACATTTGTGGTTCTGCTTACTTGGATAAGACTGAAGCAGGAACTCAGGATTGTTCTGGTGCATAGAATTTCATAAAGGGGAATGTAGTTTGCACATTTACTGTATGAGTGAGTAAATCCCTATGGTTTGTATATTATACATTAAAAACTTTAGTTAGTTTAAGAAGGTATAACTATGTCTTTGTTCCTTTAAATCCTTAATCTAAAAGATTAGCTATTGGCTCCTATGATGCTAACGTTGCATCTTGTCATTGTTGGTTGTTACCAAAAGGACACAAAAGAAATAAAATGAAAGGCCCCTGCCTCTCAAGGAATTTACAGTTTAAGGGAAGAAATAAATCAAGAGAGATATTCATAGACACATATAGTAATAGAACAATGAAATAAGTAAATATCTTTTGCATGAATGTCTAGATGGCAATGAATCTACCAGTGATGAGATTTAGAACAAAGCAGTGATTTAAGTAGGGGTCAGTTAATTACAGAAGATTTCCTGGAAAAGAGGAGAGAGAAATCCATATATCAAAGGATTACATAGAATCATAGGACTTCACAAATATAGAATTGGAAGAGACTTTGAAGATAATTTAGTTTAGATCTTTTTTACAGAAGAGAAAACTGAAGACCAATGAACTTGTGAGCATGGACTGTTTCCAAGAAAATGATTCCGAGCAAATCAACAGGCATGTATTACTCTTCTACTATGAACAAAGCATTTTGATAGGTCCTGAGGACACAAAGAAAAAACTGGAATAAAGAGTTAGTAGAAGACTGAGAATGACCCCATATATATATAATGATGAATCCATGTTTAAGGAGATGACTTTTGCTGTGGGTCTTGAAGGGAAGCAGAATAGATATCTTTAGCTTTCTCTCTGTCTCTCTCTGTCTCTCTCTCTGTCTCTCTGTCTCTGTCTCTGTCTCTCTCCATCTCTCTCTCTCTTATCTCTCTCTCTCTCTCTCTCTGTCTGTCTCTCTTTCTGTCTCTCTCTCTTTCTCTCTCCCTTTATTTCAAAGAGAGAATTTCATTCCTACCAGGAGTTAAAGCAGGAGTTTTGGACTAGAGTTCACCATGCTACTTTCCTCAAAGAGAAGGGTTGCCAAAGTTTAGAAGTATATCTATTTTCCCCTTAAATATTATTCATTTAAAGGAAATTGACTGGGTTCTAACTAACCTCCGATTGCTTTGTCATTTTGAGAACTCTATGTTCTACAAAGGTGGCATAATGGATAGAACACCATCCCTGGAATAAGTAGTACTTGAGTGAAAATCTGGCCTCAAATACTTGGCACTTACTAGCTATGTGACCTTGGCTAAGTCACTTAACCCTGATTCATTTCCACCATCTAATTTCCACCACCATTTCAATCTAATTCATAGCACACCTCAGGTGACTCCAGAGGAGAAAGTGAGACTGATGACAACCCAGCACCCTCTCACTCAAATTCTATTCATTTGCTTGTATTGGCATCACCTCCCTGATATTATGATCTTCCTCAAGAATGGAGGACAGACTTCCAGCCAAGATGGCAGAGAGAAGACAGGCACAGTTCTAAAGTCTCCTGATCTTTCCCCATATATCATATGAAACAAACCTCTTTAAAGAAATCCGACCAACAAAACCCAGAAAGAAAATCCAGGAGAAAGGTCATCTACGTCAGGATTTGTATCCCTCAGCAGCACTGGACGAATTCAAGCAGGTGAGTCTGGGAGCAGAGGGTGGATCAGTGGCTGAATTGGAGCCAGGGAGTCTGAGGGCCCAAGAGCCAGACCTGCTGGATCAGTGGTGGGGCTAGACGGCAGGGGCTTGAGTCAACTAGGGAGCAGGGGTGCACTGACCCTCTGGAGCTTACCAACAGGCCTGGGGCGGGGGGGAGAATTCCAGGGCAGGAGAGCTGTGGAAACACCATCCCTGGTCTCCTCTGGTCTGAGGAACTCTGAGTCCACGCCTCCATTGCTGCTGAGGCCTCTTCCCTGAACAAACAATAGCAGACTACTTCTGCCTCAGGCACAGGTGTGTGAGCAGAACAAACAGCCCAGCTGACAAACCATAGAGGAATGACCTCAGGCCAGGGCAAAGCCCACCTTTGATTGAAGGCAAAAGGAGTCATTAGCTCCAACTCCTTCCTTCAAGCTAAGGGAGAAGGCCTCAATCAAGGCCACAGACACTCCAGAGAAAGTGACCAGCACCTCCTACTGGCCAGCCATAGAAATTTCACTCAGTGAGTAAAGCTTCTAGCAATACCAAGACCCTGTGAACCAGCCCCTTTCCACTGACCAGGGTCAGTGGAAAGGTGGATCCATAGAAAAATTCTTGGAAAGGAAAGACCCTAACTCAGAAAGACCTAGAACCTCTGAGGAGAATATGACCTGTTCTTCAATACAGAAAGACTTCCTTGAAGAAATAAGGAAGGAGTTTAAAAATCAACTGGAAAATTTGGGAGAGACAATTAATACCTTGCAATAAGAAAACAAATGCTTAAAAAATACAATTGGACAAATACAAAATGAGAATAATTCTCTCAGATCTTCAATTGGGCAAATGCAAAAAGAAAATAATTCTCTCAAAACTTCAATTGGTCAAATGGAAAGCTCTTTCAAAAGTAGAATGGACCAATTGGAAAAGGAGTTGCAAAAGGTTAATGAAGAAAACTCCTCTCTAAAAAAAAAGAATGGACTCTGCAGAAACTAATGACTCCATGAGACAGCAAGAGCCAGTTAAACAAAACCAAAAAAATAGGAAAAATAGAAGAATGTAAAATACCTCATCAGCAAAACCACTGACCTTGAGAATAGGTCGAGGAGGGGCAACCTGAAAATTATTGGACTTCCTGAGAACACTGAAGAGAAAAAAAAAAGCCTGGACTTAATATTACAGGATCTAGTGATAGAAAACTGCCCAGATATCATGGAACCAGAGGGAAAAGTACATATTGAAAGAATACGTTGATCCCCTCCCGAAAAAGATCCTAAAATGAAAACACCAAGGAATGTTGTGGCCAAATTCTAGAAATATCAGATAAAAGAGAAAATCCTGCAAGCAGCCAGAAAGAAACAATTTAAATATCAAGGAGCCACAGTAAGGATCACACAGGACCTCACTGCATCAACATTAAGGGATTGAAGGGCCTGGAATGGGATATTTCAAAGAGCAAGAGAGCTTGGAATGCAGCCAAGAGTCCACTATCCTGCAAAGCTAAGCCTTCTCTTCCAGGGGAAAAAGATGGACATTTAACAAAATGGAAGAATTCCAAAAATTCCTGATGAAAAGACTAGAACTAAATAGAAAATTTGGTCATCAAACAGGAGGTTCAGGAGACACATGAAAAGGTAAAAAAAAAGGGTGGGGGTGGTTAAAAAAATTGCTATTCAATTAGTTGCAACTGGCTATATCCCAGCATGTGGAAAAAGATTATTATAAATCTTGAGAATTGTAACTCTATCAGAGAGAATATACCTAGCCAGAAGTGATGGACATTCATGAGCTATACATGAGACTGCTATCCAATATGATGTAACTAGCTTTAACCCCACTTGGGAGAAAGACTCTAAAAACTCTCAAGAATTTCAACTCTATTAGATATAATGAACATAGCTAGAAGTGACAGATATTCAGAATTTTCTATGACTCAGATAGAATGACCTAAAAAACACACTACCTCCTTAAAAAGGGGGACAGGAAGGAGAAGGGAAGAGGGAGGGGATTGAATGGGGTAAATCTCATTACACTAAAAGGTACAAAATACCTATGGTAATAGAGGGAAAGAAGGGAGTAGATGAGAAACACCTGAATCTTCTTCATCATACTTGGCTTAAAGTCAACTTACACATCTTAGTTAACTTAAAAAATGTCTAACCTTTCAAGGATTAAAAGAGGAAAAGGGGAGGGGGAACAGAGAAAGGGAGGGGAGTGGGGGAAAGGGGGAATTAACCAAAGGAAGGGGAGGGAAAAGGGAAAAAGAGAAAGGGGAAAGAAAGGGGAGGGGGTGACATAGGAAGGCAAACACACTGAAGGGGGTGGTATTCAGAAAAAAAATACTGGGGAATACAGATAAAGGGAGGGGGAAGGGGGAAAAATACAAACAGAGGGAAGAAAGTATGGAGGGCAATAAAGAATTAGCAATCATAACCTTGAATGTGAATGGGATGAACTCTACCTTAAAACGTAAGTGAATAGCAGAGTGGATTAAAAACGAGAATCTGACAATATGCTGCTTACAAGAAACTCATTTGAAGCAGAGAGATACACATAGAGTAAAGGTAAAAGGTTGGAGCAAAATATATTTGCTTCAGTGTAAGTAAAAGCAGCAGGGGTAGCAATCCTTATCTCAGACAAGGCAGAAGCAAAAAATAAATAGCATTAAAAGAGGTAAGGAAGGAAACTTTATCCTCCTAAAAGGTACCATAGGCAGTAAAGCTATTTCAATACTGAATATAGATAGATAGATAGATAGATAGATAGATAGAGATAGAGACAGAGATAGAGATAGAGATAGAGATAGAGATATGCACCCAATGGGACAGCATCCAGATTTTTAGGGGAGAAGTTGAAAGAACTACAGGAAGACATAGAAGGCAAAACTCTACTAGTGGGAGATGTCAACCTCCCACTCTCAGATTTAGATATATTGAATCATAAAATAAACAAGAAAGAAATTAAGGAGGTAAATAAATTGTTAGGAAAAACTAGATATGGTAGACTTATGGAGGATATTGAATGGGGATAGAAAGGAATATACCTTTTTCTCTGCAGTACATGGAACTAAAATTGACCATGTACTAGACATAAAAAACTAATGATCAACTGCAGAAAAGCAGAAATAGTGAATATATCTTTCTCAGATCACAATGCAATAAAAGTCATATGCAATACTGGGCCAAGGAGATATAGACTCAGAACCAATTGGAAACTGAATAGCCTCATTTTAAAGAATAAGGGGTCCAAAAAACAAATTATAGAAAGAATTAACTATTTGATTCCTAGATAATGATAACAATGAAAAAACATACCAAAATCTAAGGGATTCTCTCAAAGCAGCTCTCAGGGGGTATATTAGAGCTTTAAATGCTTACATGAATAAATTGGAGAAAGAGAAAATCAATCAACTAAAAAAATTAGAGAAAAAACAAATTTAAAATCCCCAATTAGAAATTAGAAATTCTAAAAATTAAAGGAGAAATTAATAAAATTGAAAGCAAAAATACTATTGAATTAATAAATAAAACCAAAAGTTGGTATTATGAAAAAACCAATAAAATTGATAAACTTCTGTTCAATTTGATTTAAAAAAAGAAAGAAGAAAACCAAATTGCTAGTATCATAAATGAAAAAGGTGAACTCACCACCAATGAGGAGGAAATTAAAGTAATAATTTGAAATTATTATGCCCAACACTATGCCAATAAATTTCATAATCTAAGTAAAATGGATGAATATTTATAAAAATATAAGTTGCCTAGGTTATATGCAGAGGAGATTAAATACCTAAACAACCCTATCTCAGAAAAAGAAATTCAACAAGCCATCATTGAACTCCCCAAGAAAAGATCTCCAGGGACTGATGGATTCACAAGTAAATTCTACCAAACATTTAAGAAACAATTGGTTCCAATTCTGTATAAACTCTTTGGAAAAATAGGGAAAGATGGAACTCTGCCTAACTCTTTCTATGAAACCAATATGATGCTGTTACCTAAACCAAGAAGAGTTAAAACAGAGAAAGAAAATTATAGACCTATATAGACCTATATAGACATATCTCCCTGATTATAGATGCAAAAATCTTAAATAAAATCTTAGCAAAATGATTACAACAAGCTATCACTAGGATAATACATTATTATCAAGTAGGATTTATCCCAGCAATGCAGGGTTGGTTCAATATTAGTAAAACTGTTAGTATACTCAATCATATCAACAACAAACTTATCAGAAATTATATGATCATAGCAATAGATGCTGAAAAAGCTTTTGACAAAATACAGCATCCGTTCCAACTAAAACCACTAGAGAGTGTAGGAATAAATGGACTTTTCCCTAGAATAATTAGCAGTATCTATCTGAAACCATCAAAAAGCATTATATTCAATGGGGAGAGGCTAGAGGCATTCCTAATAAGATCAGGGGTAAAACAAGTGTGCTCATTATCACTACTACTATTCAATATTGTATTAGAAATGTTAGCTTCAGCAATTAGAGAAGAAACAGAAATTGAAGGAATTAGAACTGGGAAGGAAGAGACAAAACTTTCACTCTTTGCAAATGACATGATGGTCTACCCATAGAATCCCAAGAAATCATTCAAAAAACTACTGGAAACAATTAGCAATTTTAGCAAAATTGCAGGTTATAAAACAAACCCCCATAAATTCTCAACTTTTCTATATATGTCTAGCAAGATACACCAGGAAGAGCTAGAAGGAGAAATTCCATTCAAAGTAACCTCAGACAGTATAAAATACCTGGGAGTCTATTTGCCAAGACAGACTCAGAAACTCTTTGAAAACAATTGTAAAAGATTTCTCACACAAATTAAATCAAATTTAAATAACTGGGCAAATATCAACTCCTCGTGGATAAGTAGAGCTAATATAATAAAAATGACAATTCTACCAACACTAAACTACCTGTTTAGTGCCCTACCAATCAAAATTCCAAAAAATTACTTTAATGAATTAGAAAAAAAATTAAGTAAATTCATATGGAGAAATATAATGTCAAGCATTTTCAGGAATTTAATGAAAAAAAAGTGAAAAAGAAGGTTGCTTAGCCCTACCTGACCTAAAATTATATTATAAAGCATCAGTCATCAAAACTGTTTGGTACTGGCTACGAAATAAAGTGGTGGACCAGTGGAATAGACTATGTGCAAAAGCAGGAGACAATTATAGTAATCTACTGTTTGATAAACCCAAAGATTCCAGCTATTGCAATTAAAAACTCCCTCTTTGATAAAAAAACTGCTGGGATAATTGGAAGTTAGTATGGAAGAAACTTAGAATAGATCAACACCTAACACCCTTTACCAAGATAAGATCCAAATGGTTACAGGACTTAGACATAAAAAACAATACTATAAGCAAATTGGAAGATCAAGGACTAGTTTACCTGTCAGATCTATGGAAAAGCGAGCAGTTTATGACTAAGGAAGAGTTGTAGAACATCACCAAAATCCAACTAGATGATATCGATTACATTAAATTTAAAAGCTTTTGCACAGATAAAACCACTATAACCAAGATCAAAAGAAATGTAGTAAATTGGGAAACAATCTTTACAACTAATGATTCTGACAAAGGACTCATTTCTAAAATATATAGAGAACTGAGTCATATTTTTAAAAACAAAAAGCCATTCCCCAATTGACAAATGGTCAAAGGATATGCAAAGGTAATTTACAGATGAGGAGATCAAAGCAATCTATAGCCATATGAAAAATTGCTCTAAATCATTAATTATTAGAGAAATGAAAATTAAAACTTCTCTGAGGTACCACCTCACACCTCTCAGATTGGCCAATTATGACCAGAAAGGATAATGATCATTGTTGGAAGGGTTGTGGGAAATCTGGGACACTATTACACTGTTGGTGGAGCTATGAACTCATCCAACTTTTCTGGAGAGCTATTTGGAACTATGCCCAAAGGGCAACAACAATGAGCATACCCTTTGGCCCAGCAATGCCATTACTGCGTCTATACCCTGAAGAGATGATGAAAAAGGGTAAAAACATCACTTGTCCAAAAATATTTATAGCAGCCCTGTTTGTGGTGGCAAAGAATTGGAAATCAAGCAAAAAAAGGGGAATGACTTAGCAAACTGTGGTACATATATATATATATATATATATATATATATATATATATATATATATATATATGTATGTATATATGTCATGGAACACTATTGTCCTATTAAAAACCAGGAGGGGGAGCGGCTAGGTGGCATAGTGGATAAAGCACTGGCGCTGGAGTCAGGAGTACCTGGGTTCAAATCCAGTCTCAGACACTTAATAATTACCTAGTTGTGTGGCCTTGGGCAAGCCACTTAACCCAGTTTGCCTTGCAAAAATCTAAAAAAACAAAACAAAACCAAAAAGAGTCCAGGAGGGACAGAATTTCAGGGAAGCCTGGAGGGATTTGCATGAATTGATGCTGAGTGACATGAGCAGAACCAGAAAAACACTGTATACCCTAACAACAACATGGGGGTGATGTTCAAACCTGAAGGACTCACTCATTCCATCAGTGCAACAATGGGAACAATTTTGGGCTGTCTGCAAAGGAGAGTGCCATCTGTATCCAGATAAAGAGCCATGGAGTTTGAACAAAGTTCAAGGACTATTTCCTTTAATTTAGATAAAAAACAGATATCTTATTGTCTGATCTTGTTATCTCTTAGACTTCTTGTCTCTTCCTTAAGGATATGATTTCTCTCTCATCACACTCAAATTGGATCAATGTACAACATGGAAACAAAGTAAAGACTGACAGATTGCTATCTGTGGGGGGGGGAGGGAAGTAAGATTGGGGGGGGAAATTGTAAAACTCAAATAATATCTTTAATAAAAAAAAAAGAATGGAGGACAAACATCAACATCATCATTATCAAGCTCTATATTTATGTTTTGATCCCCTTTTCCTACCTACAACCGATTCCACAAATAATACAAAAGTGAAAAGCAAAGGAATTTATTTATCGTAATCATAGACCAACGAAATCAGAGAAAGTATTCATAGGAGAATATATATACCAGACAATACTCAGTGAAGGAGTTCTTCCATTAGGATCAAGACAGTTCAACTCAACAAAGAAAGAGAATCTTGGATCTTGTCTAAGGGGAAATTTCCTGAAATTTGCTCTCTGGAGCAAAAAACTGGATAAAAAGATCTGATGGAGATTGTCAATTCCTCTCATGTCTGCCCAGTCTTTTCTTTTAGCAGCCTGAACTCAGGTTGATGTTGTCTAGTATCTTCTTTCTTGAAGATGGAAGCATCATGAAGAATACTCTTTCTTCCAAGTTTCAAATTCTGAAAGTGAATGGTATTCCAAGAATCCCAAAGGCAACTAGCCCAAAGGAGTCCCAAAAGAGGACTCTAAGGTGATTGTCCTTTAGAAAGTTCTTAAAGGGACTGACTGATAACTGAAACTCCTGTTTCTCTCCTACTCCAATCCATCTGTCACATGGGGATTGCCTTCAGCTCCACCTGAGTGTCCCATACTAATGGGCTCTGGGAAAGGAGTTATCCTAGTTTATGAGATATTCTATTGATAACATGTGAACAATCCTAGCTAATGAAACAAAAGATAGTATATTTTAATAAAGTTAGCCAAATGAATAACTATACCATCTAGGAGTTAAATGGGGCCTCAGAGGATATCTAATTCAACTTTAATCTGAGTAGTAGTCATCTGATAACTAGTTGTTAAATCTTAATTGAAGATCTTTAGTAATGTACAGTCTATTACCTCCCCTGATTGCCCACTCAATTTTTGAATCTGTTTCTTTACAGTTTCAAGTTCTCTTGGGTATATTTTGACTTTCTGGAGGACTTTGACATCATCTCCCATTTGTTCCTTCTCCCTTTTTTTTTTCAGTGTCTGGGGTCTTCTCACTCTGACTCACTATTTGTTGTCCTGGTTCCTTTCTCCCATCATTTAGCTGCTTTTTTTTAAGGTTTTTTTTTTTTTTTTTTTGCTAGGCAATGGGCTTAAGTGGCTTGCCCAAGGCCACACGGCTAGGTAATTATTAAGTGTTTGAGACCGGATTTGAACCCAGGTACTCTTTACTCCAGGGCCGGTGCTTTATCCACTGCGCCACCTAGCTGCCCATTTAGCTGCTTTTTATGGACAGTTTTGGTTAAGAGCCTAGTGCAGTCATGTCTGTGTTTTTGATGCACAGGAGAAATTTATCATCAAATTCTTCCCTCTTTGCAGATTACCTATATTTTCATCCAACTCCCTTTACATGATGTCTTCCTCCATTAGTTTGTAAGCTACTTGACCATAAGAATTATCTTTGTTTTTTGTTGTTTGTATTTGTATCTCCAAACCTTAGTATAGTGGCTATCAAAGTATTTAAATAAAATTCTTTTTGTTGTATTCTCTATTAGTGACAATAGAGGTTCTTACATCCTAAAAAATATTTGGACCATATTGTATTCATATGTATTTGACTACATAATATATCAATTGCTACATTCTTAATTGCACCGTAATGCTTTGATTAGATACTTGAAGATAAAATTGAGTTTAATTTATAAATAGAGATATTCTTTGTGATTTAAGGAAGGGACATTATCTGCTTCATCAAGCTACATTGAATTTTATCAATAAAGACAATGTCTATCCAAAGACTTTCAATTTCATTCATTATTCTTACTTTTGAAATCAAATTCTTAGAGCTTTCTTCTTTCTCTGTAGTCAGAACAATCTTATTTTGGCAATATAATTCGATTTATAAACTATCATAGAGTGATATATGATGCAAAATGAGTTAGTGGATAGAGAACAAGTCCTTGTATTTGCATGATCTAAGTGGTGTCCAGTTTCTGAAACATATGAGGAGTTTGACATTGAATAAGTCATTTAACATGTAGTATTTTAGAAAACTCTTGAAAACTGAAAGCCTATTATAAAGAAGTTGCTGATTTCTGCGTGTGTGTGTGTGCATATGTGTGTGTGTAATAAAAACAAAAACAAAAGAAAACCAATATAGATGTATTCATGGATACAGAACTTCTCTTTCTTTGTTCCCAAGTCAAAAAAGTAAGTTTGTTTTCCATTTTATTTTCTCTCAAATGGAAAAATCAATGAACTCTGGGTTACAGTCATTCATGATAGCAACTAGCTACATAATCATGATTCAGTCATTTAACCTCTTATGGCAACTCAGTTGTTTCATAATTAAAATGGGGATAAGCTTACCAGTATTTCTTACCAGAGCAAAGAGAGAGAGAGAGAGAGAGAGAGAGACAGAGAGACAGAGAGAGAGAGAGAGAGAGACAGAGACAGAGAGAGAGAGAGACAGAGAGAGAGAGAGAGAAAGAGAGAGAGAAGATTACTACCTTAGATGGAAATTATACTATTAAAAATTTGATACCATTAAGCACAAGAAATGGTAACTGTACATTGTGTGGGGAAAAACTATTTTAAGGGTGAAGAATTTTGGGAGGAAGGGGGAGGAGGATTATTATTGGAATTATTTCTAAATTTCTTCCCCAAATTTCATTTTATCTTTTGGTAAATTCTTCCTGTCATTCATGTGATGGTAAAATCTTTGTGAGTCACATATATCATAGAGGTGGGTTGTTTGAATCTCTAGATCTTCATTAATATAAAACATTGATTATTAATAATAAATAAATATACATTCATATAAATATATGTATGTTTATATCCCAAAAGTCTTTGTAAAATTTTAGGCTAACCCTGCATTAAGACTCTTGGGATACTCTTGTGTGGGATAAAAATCCACTTAAAAAAATACAGAGATTCCTTTGAGGAAAAAAAAGTTTTTTTGGCTTTTCTTGAGAAAAGGGCACACTCCAAGTCTCACACAGATAGTGAAGATCAAGGAGCTGCTCCGAATTGAAAGTCAAGCATATTATATGACCTAATGCCATACCCTCCTTCCTATCATCGCTCTCTATGTCGACTCATTGCTTAGTGTTCAGAGTTACATTTTACTTGTGAAAATCTACCCCAGTAACAAAGAAAAGATTAAGAGGTTTTTATAAAATATTACCTCACCATCCAGTTGGTGAGAATAAGCTTCAGGATTATAACTATCCTATTGAAGTAATGTAACTTGTCTTGGAATGCAAGGTTTTTGTCATGGGAACAGTGTACTGTTCTCCCAGTTAAGATAGTTTTATCATCAAATAGGTACGTAACTAAAAATACAAGTTCCTCTGGAAATAGTCCAGTATTCCCTGCCCCCTCCAACAGAATTGGGAGGGTGCCTGTCTTGGCATGCAAGGTCTTTTTCCCACTTTCTTCTAAGAATTTTTAAGAGTAATGGTCTATCTTTGCTTTAATGGGCTTCACTAGGAATATTAACCCTTAAGAGGGAATATCCTACTCACTCTGTATTTATAATTTTGATTTATTAAGTGTTTTCCTTTAAACAATCCTGAGCAGTAAGCAGTACATTTATTTATGTCCTCACTTTGGAGGTGAGGAACCTGGAGAGTAAAAGGAAAGGCTAGTTGTTTAAAGTCAACATCACAATCATATATATACAAAAATTAATAGATATAAGGGGATATGTGCTGGTTGATGCTTAACAACAGGCTCTCTGAACATGCTAGGCAACATGTTTGGAACTTAATTTACTTTATTAACATGTTCTTCATCATTTTCTCAAGCTTAGGTAATCAATACTCAATAAATCAAGCCCTGATTAGTTGCATTAGTAATTTCTGAAGAATAAATGTGCACACTGAAAATTTAAAAATTGGCTCTCAAAAGTCAATGAAATGGCTTTAGCATGCTATTGGTTAGAAAGGACATTCCAGATCTACTACTAAGACCCACATAATTTGTAAATTAAAAAATTCCTTAGTAACATAATTCAGACTGGTTATCATTTAAGCAGCATTAAAAAATTTAAGAGGAGGGCAAACTTCATTAGCACTGTTGTCCAAATTGTTCCTCAAAAGGAATCCCCTGGGGACAGCTCAGTGGTACAGTGAATAGAGCAACAGCTCTGGAGCGAGGTCTTGAGTTCAAATTCTTCCTCAGATACTTAATAATTACCTAGCTATGTAACCTTGGGCAAGTCATTTAACCTCCCTCCCAATTTCCTTGCAAAAACAAAAAAACAAAAAAAAAGAAAAATCTTCAGTGTATTTTAAATTTAAAAATATAGTATTTTTAAGAATTAATTAGGGGCAGCTAGGTGGAGTAGTGGATAAAGCACCAGCCTTGGAGTCAGGAGTACCTGGGTTCAAATCCAGTCTCAGACACTTAATAATTACCTAGCTGTGTGGCCTTGGGCAAGCCACTTAACCCCATTTGCCTTACAAAAAAAAAAACCCTAAAAAAAAAAAGAATTAATTATACATTATACAATCACATAATAAAAGTCTTTAATTGTTTATTTAGAATTTCTATGTTATTTAAATGCTAAATTCTGGAATCAGGAACATTTGTCTTCTCATCTTATTGACCTCAGACACTTCCTCCTAGCTATGTAACCTTGGACAAGTTGCTTAACCATGTTTGTTTCACTTCCTCATCTGTAAAATGAGTGGGGGGTATAAATGGCAAAACATACAGTATAAGATCCAAATGTGATCACAAAGATTTAGATATGACTGAAAATGAGTAAACAACAAACAACAACATAGTTAGGATAAATATATGTGTTCATATATATATATATATATATATATATGCATAAATGTTAGTTTGTATCTTTGTGAATACACACCTACTTATATTTGTATGTAGATATGTATATACAACTTTAAGGGTTATAATACCTTAGTAAAATGGTCATTCAGTCTAAAGAACTTAATTAAATCAGAACCCACTCCCTTCCAAGGCATCATATTATGCCTTTTCATGACTAATTTTTAGGAAGCTGTTTTTGTTTTTCTGATTTTAAGTCTACATTTTCCTCTTTGCAGCTTTCCCAATTAATCTTGTTTCTTTCCTCTGGGGTCCGTCTTCTTTATGATATTCCTTCCAACCTTTGAAAATAGCTCTCAAGTCTCCTGTATATTCTCTTCTTTTGGAATGAGTGAATAAATTTCCCTGGGACTCACTTTTTCACCTGGAATAGGAGGAGTTTTTTTGCCTACGTAATGACTAAGGTCCCTTTCGGGTCTGGATCTTTAATCCTATGTACTAATCACTCTAAAATGAACTCAGGTTCCTTTACAAAACTCTCTGGTTCTCTTCTTTATGGTCCCTGGCATATTAGCCTTCTACTTTTCTATGCTACTCTGAGACTGAAAGGTAATTTTACTCCTCGCTTATCCTTATCTCCACTCTGGGTATTAAGGATTTTTCTTATGGTGTAGTTTAGAACTCTGACAATGGTGAATCAATCAATCAACTGATCATTTAATGAACATTTATTAAAATCTTGCTCCTAGCAGGGATTAGGCATACAAAGACAGACCACACATTAGAGTTAGAAGAGAGGTTGGCAAATCTTTAGGCCACTTGAAAAGTTGATGAAGATCTTGAAATCAATATAAAAGCCAGAATAGTAATAAAATTCATATGAAATTTAATTTAGTTTCAGAAACATGAAATCATGCTCTATTTTCTCCAGTCATACTTTGTTTCAAAAAGAAAGAAAATGTAAAAAATTGCTAAGGAATTTCAGGGACCTATCTTGATATTTAGAGAAAACTTGAAATGTAATACAATAATTGTAACTGAACAAAAAAGAAGGGAATACATAGTAAAAAAAAAAGAAAAGAAAGAACAAAACACAAGACATATTGGAACCAGTTCTTATTGGCTGGTAAGAACCAATTGTTAAATTTTCTGTGTGAACATTTATACCCTAGAAATTAGTAAAGTCAGTGCTTGATTTATTATCTTGTTGATTGTCTAGGATTGAGAAAATACAAGTAAGGCAGATTAAAAGTGTGCCATGAATACATAGTTGTTTTTCAGAGGACTAGTTGTTAAATAATTGTCAGTGCACCCCTAAACATGGATGACAACCAATTATATGGAGTAAAGATTTAGATGAATTAGTTTCTATTTTTAGCTATGATTTTTAGTTGACTGTGGCGTAGGGCCTGTAGTTAGGAAGGTCAGAAATTCACTTAACACTGTTTGCCTCAGTTTACTCACCTATAAAATGAGCTGGAGAAAAATATGACAAATTACTCCAGTATCTTTGCCAATGGGGTCATGAAGAGACAGACCCAAATGAAATTATTGAGCAGTTGCTTCTTTTGGATTCTCCTTCTTGAGTAATGAATGAAGGACACATTGGAGTAGTATTTCCTGAGGTCCCTTCAACTCCTAAAGTTCTATGATCTATACCTTATATCTCACTGTGAAGATAAATATGTGATCAGTAGGTTTAAACAACCAGAGAGAAACCTCCTAAAGTAGAATTGACATTCAATCATAGATTCAGGCTGTTTTAATTATATGAGCCTCATGGATGGCTAATGAATGGCTGTGTACCAACACTCCCAGGAATTTTTATAAATTAAATATAAATCTATGGGAGTAGACTGCTAGGCTTCAGAGTGAGACTCACAGCTGGGCAGTTGATTATAGACTCATCAGGCAGCAGATGTTGATTTTCTGGGGAGGTGCCGGAAGTCACCCATTAGAGAATAATGAAGTTCACTAGGGTGTCTGTAGCAAACAGAGCCTGAACTGTTAGCAAATTTCTTGGAAGCAGCATGTTTCAGAAAGATGTATGAGCTTCAGATATGTCATATCATATTTTCCTTTTTAAAAAAATGTAAATTGAAATCCCTTCATTTCCAGACTTTAATGGGTTTCTTTTATTTGCTAAGCTTTTCTTCTTTCAGATCATAGGAAGGCATAGTGACCAATTGTGCCTTTTCCTTCTTCGACTCAGAAAAGAATTCAAGATTGATGGATAAGTGTGGATTACTTTCCTTGCTGATACCTTTGAATTGTAAAGTTCAAAGATAATTAAAATGAATATATTTAAATCAAGCATGGCAAGACCAGTTATGTCATTTCTCCTATTTTCCTTTGGGGTTTTATTTTCTTTTTCGTTAAAGACTTGGTATAATTCAGGTATCATATTCATTCTCATTGCATTCTTGTATTAATTCTATTAGATTTTGACTTTTTTCCTTTTCAAAACAAAAGTTTTCATTCAAAAGAAATGATATAATTTGGGGCATTTTATTCATTAAAAGACCTAAAGTTTGTAGGAGTTTTTTCTTTGCTTTAATACTTTAGAAGTTCCTAAATTATCATTTCAGCTTTTTATTACTTATCTACTTCATCTTTCTATCTGTCTATCTATACAATATTGGTCCAAAGTTATTTGACTGTTTTCTCTTTGGTTAGACTCTGTGCTCCTTAGAATTAGAACTTTTTTTGCCTTTCTTTGTATCTCTTAGCACACTACTAGTACATAGTAGCCACTTAATTACTAATTGACTGGTTTACCTGATTCCTATAAAGATAGAATTAAAGTACAATGTAAATGCCAGCTGGTATTATTAAAGAGGCTAAACACTATGATCTGACTCAAAACATGGAAATTTGTAAGACAGGCCATCTGGTCTTAGATGGCTTATCATTTGAAAGCACATATTTAATTTTATGACACAATGAATCATTGAAATTGGATTCTCTATAACAAAATTAATGTTTATTAACATCAAATCCAGCATGAAGCAGAATTTTGAATTAAAGCTCATAATTCATTCTAAGATTCTGTATCACAAAGAATGAGCATAAGAACCATGTTGCAAAGTGGGCATGAGAGAAATAAGAACATTCTCATTTATGAGTTAAAGAAATACCTGAAATTGAGTTTTTTCCACTCAGGTTAATTTGTGGGACTTATTCCATTAGGAAAGTAATGAAAATCCTTGTTCTTATCCTATATACTTTCATTTTTCATGTTATTATATTATCATGCATTTGGTATGGATTTGTAATTCCCTCTGTATAGCAGCATGAAGAAAGTGCCTGTATCAAAAATGAAACACCAGTTTCATAAATTATGGTTCTGAAGAGTTGCCCAGGCAAGTGATGTCAAACTCAAATAGAAATGGTGGCCACTTATTTGTACATAAGAATTTATGCAAAATGTAATGTTATTTATAGTTTATTAGGTTTTAATTTATTTCATTAAATATTTCTCAATTAAGTCATTTTAAAATTTTATTGATTGTATTTTTTAATTTAATTAAGATTTAGTCTAGATCTGTCTATTCTTAGAAGGGTTGAAGCTGTGTATTTGACACCTGTAGATTAGGGCAATATGTTAAATAATTTATTCAAGGTTATATAGCCAGCATATCTCAGAGATACGATTGGAACCCATGTCTCAGAACCCAGTTCTTTATCCAATAATTGAAACTGTCTCTTGTATTTTTTAACTCCCACAGCATCCCTGCAAACATACATACACACACACACACAATTTTGAACAGTTAATTTTACTGTAAACCAATAGCCTTCCTCAGGGTAGGAGAAGGAGGTGAAACAGGAGGAAGAGAAATAGGAGAAGGAGGAGAAAAAGAAAGAAGATGAAGAAGAAGAAGAAGAAGATGAAGAGGAGGAGGAGGAGGAAGAGGAAGAAGAAGAAGAAGAAAAAGAAGAAGAAGAAGAAGAAGAGAAGAAATTTAACAGTTTTGTATTAGAACCCAGTTTTAGTGCACCAAAACTGGTTTACTATTACTTAGGATACTAAGTAAGAAAGAAACATCAGACTTAAACTACTCAATGCTATCAATCAATCTTTATTAATGAAATGCATGCAAACAATATTTCACGTCATCTATTAGACAATTTAAAAATATCAGTACTACTAGGTACAAACCACCGATCTAATTTTCTAGGACTTTTCTCCCTTGCTAGAGGTCATGTGTCATGTTCTGAAGTAGTTGCTCCCTACTAAGTCAGCAAATCTCTAACAGTTAATCAGCACCTCTCTTATGCTAACAAAAGTATTCTATAGTCAAGTAGAATGATAAATGTAGGAGTTGCACACAAAGAATAGTTTGAAAATTTGGGCAGGTGAGTTTCTTTATATCTACCTATGGGTGTTAGCTGGTTATATCCAAGTTCTGATTTATGATCAGTGACCCAATTTGTTTTGCAATTAGATTAATTGGTGCTTGGTGACATAAGCAAATGACAAAAATATATTGTGTGTGTGTGTGTGTGTGTGTGTATTTCCATTGGTGGTCTGTCTCTTCTGGGGAACTTGTTGGTCAGCTGTTCATTAATACCACAACATTTTCCAATCTAAATAAAAATATAATTATCACAGCATTAAACAAAACAAGTTAAGAAAAATAAACATCAAAATACTTCTTCAGGGGCAGCTAGGTGGCAGAGTGGCTAGAGTACTGGCCCTGGAATCAGGAGTACTTGAGTTCAAATCTGCCTCAAACACTAAATAAGTACCTAGCTGTGTGGGCAAAGTACTTATCCCCATTGCCTAGCAAAAACTTAAAAAAACAAACTTCTTCACAAAATGGTGCCTAATACAAAACTGAGTCAGTTATGTCAAGATAATAGCTTGTTATCATCATAATTTCCTCAGTGAACAGAAATTCACTTCAATTATCATGTCTTTTCTAGATAGGAATTTATTTTTACATATATCTCTGGAACATTAAATTACTGCAATTCCTTTATAAATGAATGGAGGAGAGAGGAAAGAATCTTCACCCAAATACTCAAACTACTCTTATTGAGATCCTACTAAAATGAATTTGAGATAGTTTGGATGGGGTCTAGGTTAAATCTATCTTTTCATACTCTCTCTGAGGTAAGAGTTTGCTCATAAGAAAAAATAATATCACAAGATAATGTTCATAGGAATTTTAGACTGGAATATTTTAAAGTCTCCTCTCTCAAGTACTTTAAGTATTCATTCCATCAAAAAATATATTATAATTAAAAAATTCTAATGTAAAGTCATTTTTCAAGGACTTTTACTGAAATCATTTTCTGATATCTCACAATGTGAAAGAGGCCATGAATTTTTTTTTTTAAGGTTTTTGCAAGGCAAACAGGGTTAAGTGGCTTGCCCAAGGCCACACAGCTAGGTAATTATTAAGTGTCTGAGACCAGATTTGAACCCAGGTACTCCTGACTCCAGGACCTGTGCTTTATCCACTACTCCACCTAGCTGCCCCGAGGCCATGAATTCTGATGGCTATTCCAGAAGAACAGAAACTTTGGGAGGTCCTGCCAACAATACCAGTGAGTTTATTTTTCAAGGCTAAGTCTAGTTAAATTCAGAGGGTCTCTGAATCATTGTGTTGTTCTAGGGTGATGATATTTTTGGCTACAGAAATTCTCAAAGCCCACAATAAGGATTTTTTGGGTGGAGGGAGTACCCCTCAATTACAAGTCATCATAATCTGCCACTAAGTAATTCTTCAATAAAATTTCCCTAATATAAATCTTATTAAGCTAGTACCAATTGTTTTGTATGCATATATATGTATATATATATGTACTTTTCCCCATGATTTATCTTGTATTGCCCATTAGATGGTTTAGTTCTTGAGAGATAGAATGATCTTACTTTGCTTTTTTGTATTTTCAGTACTTAGCAGTTTTATACATAACAAGCATATAATATTTTCATTCATATATTCCTCCAAAGAGACACACTCCTTCATTGAAGATACTCCACGATGTCTATAGTTGAAAACTTCTTTGAATCTTCTCTTTTTCTTGGTGAGATCTATAAGATGAATGTCATATTGGAGACTTCATTTATCTTTGGTAGGGAAATGCTCCTGGAGCATCTTAGGCTCATGTCACCAACTTGGCTCTGCCCCAGAAAAACCACACAACTATCAAAGAAGATGTCTGACTATTTCACTCCCCATATCAAAAAGTGATGATCAACCTTAATGGACTAGCTCATTCCATCAGTGCAATAAGGGTGTCTGCAACAGAGAATACTATCTGAATCCAGAGAAAGAACTGTGGAGTTTAAACAAAGACAAAAGATTATTGCCTTCAATTTAAAAAAAAAAAAATCAAAGTTGTCTTAAGTACTACATAATTTTGCTACATCAAATATTTTACTCTTTTCTCAAGGATATGATTTTTCTCTCAATACATTCAATTTTGATCATTGTATAGCATGGAAACAATGTAAAGATTATTAGACTGCCTTCTGTGGGGGGAGGGGAAGAGTGGGTAGGAGAAAATGTGCAAAATTGAAAACCTTACCAAAGAAGTAATAGGTAGAAACTACTATTGTATAGAATTGGAAAAAAATATTTATATAAAATAACAATCACACCATCAAAAGTCGTTCAGATAGTATGTAATTTTTTTGAGGATTGGGAATATTTTATTTCTTTCATTGTAAACTCAAGTCTAGCAGAATGCCTGGCCCTTAATGCATGCTTAATGAGTGATGGATTTAGGTCATTCCTTTGTTCCTATTGTTTTCTACTTTTATAATACCTAAATTCAAGTAACCTTCAATTCTCCCACCTTTCCAGGAAGTTTTTTTTTATGTTAATAGTATTTTTTTCTATCTCTTGTAAAGTTAGTTCAACATTCAGTTTTGTAAAATTTTGAGTTCTAAAATTTTCTCCCAATCTCCTTTTCTCTCACCTCCCCAAACATTTCCAATATTAGCCATATTATAAAAGAAAAATCAGAATAAAAGGGAAAATGAGAAAGCATAAACTACAAAAACTAAATAAAAAATAAAAATAGTATATTTTGATTTGTATTCAGATAGTCTGGATGTGGATGGCATTTTCCATCACAAATCTTTGCGGATTGTCCCAGTAAAATTTTAACTTCTTGAGAAAGGACTGTGTAATTTAAAACAAAGGCAAACAAAAATGTATCAGCCTTAGTCATATCATAATGAACTACACATTCAAGTGCATTTACGTAATGTTTGTTGAAGTGAATTGAAATAAATGGGACTTTAAAAACTCAGTTTTTTAATATATATTTTTTCACTATATGGGGTCTGGAATTGAGAACTAAGAACAAGAGCAAAAATTTGCAGTCCACAGGTTCTGGACGCTAGAAGCTTTCTAAACACTTCTCTTTGAGCTTTTGTAATTCTTACTGCTTCCTCAAAAAGACTAATTTCAGGGATGGGGGGGCAGCACAATTTATCTAAGAATTATATCCCATTAGCAAAGAACAGGATCATTATTTGGTTACAACTTAACTGATATTAAGGTAAAAGAATTCTTTGTTAAAATCATATCAGACATAAAAGGTAGTAAATTATTGATACTTAACTTGAAAACTTTGCAAACATTTCCCATAAAGTTTGGTTTCCATTTTAATAAAGGACCTATCTAGATAATTCAGAGTCATGTCACATATTGATTTCTCCATTATCAGCAAAGTAGCCAAAGAGTATATATTGATTAAATTAACTATATAATAGCTATTTCATTTGGTGCTGTGAGGCTAAAAAGTAATGAAAAACTGACAATGATTTAAATTTTTCTTGATATTGACAACAAATGATATTGCATTATTAAATATCTATATGTATAAATTATTATAAAATGTGTTTAATGACAGTTTTTTTAAATCACTATCTTAATTTCACAAAATAGGGAAATTTGTCTCATCTTTTCTCTTACTTTTGCCATTATGAGACATGGACATATTCAGTATCATTTTTCATTCTTCAGTTTCATACCTTCTCACTATTTCACCATCCCCAAATTCTTTTTGCTGTTATCTACTGATCTATTTAACAATTTCTTCACTCCTATCTGTGACTTTGTCTCCTGAATCACAGAATTCTTCTTTCATCCCTTCCCCAGATCTCACTCTAAAATATCTTAATCATAATAATCATGCATCTCACACCCTATTCTTACAGTTTCTTATCTCAACTAATTTGAGCTTCATCATTCTTATTCTCCTTCTACTACCAATAAATGTCTTCAAATCATTTATTCAACCCCACCATTATCTGAAATTGGTCCTTTTGTTAATCACAAAATTTCAGCATTAAAAGACACATCAGCACCTTCTATCCCAATCAATCCCCATTAAAACATGCTCTATAATGGGTCATTCATAAGCATAGATTAGTGTTACATATATATATATATATATATATATATATATATATATATATATATATATATCATACATTTTGCTAAAATAGACAGAACTAGGAAACTCCTGGAGTTTTCCTAAAACAACTTTGAATGAAGCCTTTAAATAGATCCTAAAGTAACAGAACTCATTAAAAAAAACCAGTGGAATAACTTTTTAGCAAGGTATCTTGGAGAAAGTCAAGAAAAGGTGACCTAGGTAAAAGGGGAGTATAGCCCAAGTGTAGGTGGGAGACCTGAGAAGATAATCAAAGGCTAAAATCACAGAACAGTTAAAGTCCTAGGACAGCCTGGGTTGCAGCATGGTTCCCACCCCAGCTCAGAGAGCAAGGTTAAGAGTCCTGGAAAGTTGATGCAGTGTTGGGCTACCCTAGCACAGGGCACACACTTGGGAACACTGGAAACACCAGAGCCAGTGATTAAAACCCTGGTCTCCAGAAAAAAGACTTGGGAATATATACCCTATACCACAGAAATAGAGTTCAAATGACAAAATGACAAAAAAATCAAAAAAATTGCTAATCATTGACAATTGCTATTCTGATAGATGATAAAAAAAAACTATCACAGAAGAGGAAAGCCCTAACAAAATGCCTACTTGTGAAGCCTCTAGAATTTAATGTATTAATGAAATAATCTCAATTCAAAAAAGACCTGTTAGACAAATTTAAAAAAGGATTTTCAAAACCAAAGAAAAGAGGAAGACGAAAAATAGAGAAAGGAAATGAGTCATGCAGGAGAATTATGAAGAATTTACTCAAAAAACCCCCAATAATTTTGTTGGAAAATAAAATAAACCAGTTGGAAAATAACATAAAGAGTTGGAAAAGGAAACAAGAATGCCAACTGAAGAAAATAAAACCTTAAAAACTAGAAGTGGTCAAATGGAAATGACTGACTCTGAGATACAAATATCCCATCAAACAAAACCTAAAGGCCGAAAAAAAAAGAAGAAAATATAAAGTACCTCTTAGGAAAAATGACTGACCTGGAAAATAGTTCCAGGGAAATAATTTACAAATTATTGATTTACCTGAAAGCCATGATTAGAAAAAGAGCCTGGGCTATATAATTTTTTCCTTTTTTATTAATTTAGTTATTTTCCTCTATATGTACATGCAGATTTCCAAATTATAAAATTTCCTTCCACCTTCCTTTTCCACTCCCATGCCCTCAGCAGGGAATAATCAAATTAGCATTTTACATACATATTTTATTAAACATGTTTACACACTAGGAACTTTTGGCATTAGAAATTAGGATTAAGGGGAAAAGATACAGAAGAGATAATTTTTATAAAGTGTTCATCAATTTGGAAGGGTTGTTTTTTTCCTCTGTGTTTTGTTTTTTCCCCTCTGGTTGGGAATAATATAGTACATAACCATCAGATACAGTTGTCCTAGCTCTCTGAACTGCTGAGAGGTGCTGCTTCCATCAAGGTTGTTCATCTCATAATGTTATTGTTGATGTGTACACTGTTTTTTTTATTCTAAAAGTCTGAGCTATGTCATGCAGAAAATCATCATATGAAACTGCTCTAAAATCTTAGAACAAGAAGATAAAATAGTCCTTGAATGTATCCACCAATTACATCCAGAAAGAGATGGCAGGATATAATTCCAAGATATATTGTAGCCAAATTTCAGAATTCTTAGCTAAAGTAGAAAAACCTGTAAGCAACCAAAAAAGAAGCAATTTAAATAAAAGGGATCCACAGTTAAGATTATGCAGGATTTAGCAGCTTCAACATGAAAGGACTGGAACATGATATTCTAGAGGGCAAAGGAGCTTTGATTACAATCAAAAATCAACTACCTGAAAAATTCAACATATATTTTCTGGGGGAAAGAGGATCTTTCAATAAAAATAAAGTATTTTCAAACTTATCTTACAAAAAGACCAGAATTGAACAGAAAATGTTGTCTTCAAATATAAGACTCAAGAGTTATATTAAAAGATAAATGAAAGGGGGAGGAGTTAACTCTTGAGAGCTATATACTCTTAGGACAATTGAAAGGAACATATTTAGACAAAGGTGTATGTATAAATTGACTGTGATATGATCAAACTTTAGCTCTTGAGTGCTATTGCTTTACATGGTACTTTATTCATGAGGACTGTATTTCTATAGAAGGTACTTGGAAAGAGGGTGTGGTGTATAAATTGATTATAGTTTAATGATATTTATGACCCTTGACAATTCAGATGACAATTGTATTTCTATTGGACAAAGGCTGTGGGTTTGAAGTAACTAAGAGTTAATCTGCTTATCAATCAATCAATTAACTTGGGAAATGTACTTCTATAAGGAGAGATAAAAGGAGTATGTTTTGATAGACCAGTTTAAAATGATTAAGACATGAAAAGAAGGATTATACTGGGAGAAGGCAAGGCATTAGAGAATAAAAGCATCATATGAAGAGGCACAAAGGACCTATTATAGTAGAGAGAAAAAAGGGAGGTCATTAGCACTGAGTAAATTTTTACTTTCAACAGATTTGGCTCAAAGCTGGGATTTACATATATTCCCAATTGGCTTTAAAATTTTATCCTGCCCTACAGGAAAGTAGAGGGGGTGGGGGAAGAAAGGACTGATAAAAAAGAGGGCAAAAATAAAAGTAAAGGTAATTTTAAAAGTCACATTTAAATTCAAAAATAAAAAGGGAAAGGGAAAAAGGAAAGGAAAGGAAAGGAAAAGGACTGATAAAGGGCTGATCAAGAGACAGCAGTCAACAGCAAAATGTTGATAAGGTGGGTTAAGGAGAAAGGAAAGGGTAAAGTAAAAATGGGGGATGTAGCATGGAGGGGAAATACCAATGGGTTTTTTATTTCTTGCTCATGATTTTCCCTCCCTTTCCTTTAATTTCTCTTTTATAACATAAGTAATATGAAAATAGGTTAAATACAAGTGTAAATGTACTTCTTTTACCATATTGTTTGCCAACATGGGGAAGGGGAAGGAAAGGCAGTTTGGTAGAAAAATGTGGAACTGTTAAACTTGCAAATGAATACATGTTGAAAACTGCCTTTGTATGTAACTGGGAAAATAAGTTTAAAAAAGAAAGAAAGGAAATCATGAGATGCACGACTTCAGAAAAGCCTAAAAAGCCTTGCATGAACTGATGCTGAGTGAAGTGAGAACAGAAAAAACAGTGTACACACTAACAGCAGCATTGTGATCATCTATGATGGACTTGCTTTCAGCACTACAATAATCAAAGACAATTCTAAAAAATGTGTGATGGAAAATACTCTCCCTATCCAGAGAGGGAACTATGGAGTGTGAATGCAGACCAAAGCTTACTTGGCAATCTCAATTTTTAAAGTTTTTTATGTGTTTTATCCTCTCATGGTTTTTCTCTCTTTTTGTTATGATTCTCATTTCATAACATAATTAAACTTTATATATTTTGACATAGCATATATAACTTAGATTAGATTGTTTTCTATCAGGGGAGGGGGGGAATTAAGGGAGGGAGAAAAATGTGAAACTCAAAACCTTACAAAAATGATTGCTGAAAACTATGCATAGTTGGAAAAATAGTTGGGAAAATAAAGTACTTTTTTTAAAAAAAGGAAATTTGCTAAAATATAAGTATATATATATATATATATATATATACATATACATATATATACATATATATGTATATATATGAAATGCCTCTCTCTGTTATCCTAGTTTAACAACTTTCAAAAATAAGGAAATCAGAATAACTTCAAATTATCTGTTATTGATAAAGGCATGCCTGATCATTATGTCTGAAACATAGTAACTACTTAATAAATGATTGTAAAGTGAATAATATTTGTTTGTTTAGTTTTTAAGGATTTTTTTTCTGGACTTTGCACATGAATTCATTGAAGAAAATTTTGTCTTCTCTTCTTATCTCCTTACTTAACTTATGTACAACTAACACACTATTTTTGCTTTGCTTCCTGCAATGCAAAGGTTCCCAAGATTTGAAATCCCTCATATGATTACAAATTCCTGTTCTTTCATTTATCCCAGTCCTTACTACTTCTTATATTTGGGCTTTGCCCTCACTGTGATCATGAAGTTCTCAAATTTCCTTTATTTATTTTTAAGTCCACAAAATATCTAGCATATCTTTCATCTTACTCAGTCTTAGCCATAACATCAGTCTCTTCAATAATGCCTTCATCTCCATCATTGATTACTTTTGTCACTTAATATACTTTCTTTGCCCTAATAAGTCACATCCCTGCATTCTTCATATCTTCTCCTAAACTACTGAACATTTATAGGGCAAACAAGAAGATAATTCCCATTTGAAACCATTGAAGTGTGTTAATTTCAACTGGATCCTTGTTAGAAAATTTTTTTGATCTTTTAGTGATTTCTTTAGTGTCCACAATGGTTGTCATACAATTTCATTTCTCTCTTCAATCTTCCAAGAAAACTCCTACTCCCTTTGTTCAATTTTAATAGATGTCCTGTTTTGCTAAGGAAGTTAGTATCATGTGACCAATCTCAAATTTTCCTTCTCTTATTTTGAACACTCATTTTAGTTATCTACAAATTCTATATGTTTCTACTGAAGTCTCAAAGGAAGAGGTGGTTCCTATCTCCCATCCCCATTCATTGATAACATCATTGTCAGTAAAAACCAATGGTCACATTTTCTCTCTGGGTTTTCTTTGGTTTCTCCAAAGTATTTGGTTTTATTGATCAACCACTCTATTTTGATAGTCTCTTCTCTACTGACATCCACAACAATGCACTCTATCTCTGTTTTCTTTCTTACTACTATTTTCTTTTCTTTTCTTTATTCTAATCTTTCTAAATTGCAAAGTTCTGCCTTAGATTTTATCTTCCCCTACAATCTTCCCCACAATATCTTTATACATTTCCATGATGTCAATAATCTTATGCAGACTACCAAATCTATGGCTCTCTAGGACTTCAGGCTTCCACATATTCAATAGCCCCCCTTGAATCTTTATCAAAGCCTCATATCAAACTTTTTTTTCAAAATTAAATGAATGTCTTTCCCCAACCCTTTAAATCTATGCCTTCCCTTAATTTTCTTTGTCTGTTGAAAACTTCTTGACCTGAATGTACACTGTTGATGGATTCTTTGTCCTTTGAGTAACACATCCCCCAAAATCTCATTGATGAATACCTTTTTCTCCATCCTCCCTCACCTTTGTCTAATTACTTGCCAAGTTTTATCAATTCCACTTCAGGTACACTTCTCAAATCTATTTCTTCCTTCTCAAATTCCAGTTAGTTGTAACTAACTGGATAGGTGAAAATTAATATGAAAGTTTTAAACGCATTTTGCAAATTACATTCTATTTTCCAAGAATTAACAATAAGGGCTTTGCAACTTCACATGATCAATTTAGGTTATTTCCTTTTCCAGTAGTTTAAGGCAGAAAGAGTTCGAATGACTTTCCCAGGGTCACACAACTAGTAAGTGTGTAAGTGTGGAGTTAAATTCAGGTCCTACTGACTCCAGACCAGTCTTCTATACACTGAACCATCCAGTTGCCTCAATTTTCATATCCTTGTATAAATTCAGGACAAGAAGTTTGAAGACTTGTATTCTAGTGTGAGCTAAATCAATAACTAGTTTTCTGACATTAGATAAGGTTTTTCTACCTGATGGACCTCAATATTTTTCCATTATGAAATAAGGGTTAAGATTAATTTTTTTAGGACCCTACCAGATCTAACATTCTAAGCTTTTATCAGTTATTTACTTTATGCAAATTTCTGAAATAACTCTTCTAGGCTAATGGTTTTCATTTTTCTAATTTAAAGTATAATGAAAATAGTATTTTCAGAGAAACTAAAATGACTAATGATAATATTATGAACCAGAAAGCAGGAATCTGTCACTTGGATGGTTGGCAATGCTCAGCATCAACTTCAACCTTCAACTGAAACTAATGTAAAAATGGTTTTAAAGAATAGATATTAAAGGTTAAAACCCTAAATTCATATTAACTATTTAATATTTCCCTTCAATCACTCAAAATAATATTTTAAAAACATAAAAATCACCTGATAATCTAACTAAATACCAAAGCTAATATATATCCTCACAAAAGTTCATATTATCTTTAAGGTTGAAATTAATCATTCTTTAGTAATTTAAGAGCCTTAGTATAATTGTTATATTCCAATTAGGCTGATAATTTATGTGGAAGTAAAATATAGTTTAACATACAGAAATCTTGTCACCAAGTTATTCTTGTCTCTCTTAATACAGTTTGTCCTGCTCCGGGGAAAATCCCTCTTGTTTTGCCAGTTTGTTTAATGATATTGGTGTGTATGGTTTTGAAGCTGACAATTTGCTATGCTGTTGGTGTGTGTGTGTGTGTAGAGGGCATCAGAAGTGGGGAAGCAGGGGAGCAATCAATACATCTCTATTATATAAAGACAGAAGGAAAGTGTTTGAGACAGCAATTCTATCTTCAGAAGGAGTTCATATATTCCCAGATCAGGAGTCTTTAAAAGAATCATGGACATTTTTAATGGGGTTAGGGCCTTATCACTTTAAAAGGCTTCTGCCAGTCTCTGACTTTTACAAACTCTGTCATGTCATTTTTCATTTGTGATTTATAACAATTTCTTTCAATAGAAAGAGAGTTCAGAGTAAAAAATCTTGGGAAAGATATTTAATTTCATTCTGTAGGAGGTGCCTTGCTAAAATGTGCAATTTTCTTGAATTTATGGCATGTTTATATAATATAAAATAAAACAGATTTCAAAAGAAATAGTCACAGTTTTTAGAAATTAAAAAATACAAGCTTAAAATTCTTTTATAACTTTGTTAAGAAAGATACAATTTTTCCATGGCATACTCAGTAAAACTGGATCTCCTAGTCTGAGAATCATGGAAATGCACATTACATGTCATCTACTTCTGTCTGTTCCTAACCCCAAAGTCCCTCTACAATATTGCTGACTTTTGGTCACTGAGCTCTTATCTCCAGTGAAAGCTCATTATCTCCCTTCTACTTTTGAAGGTCTCTTAAGTATAAGGAAATTTCCCTCAATTTACTTTTGGTGCCACTTTCACAAAACTGAGAAATTAATATTGAATATTGAAAACCAATAGTGATGTTAGTGGAGTGAATTTGAATATATGTTTTTTCATATTCTGTACTGTCAACACCAAACTGAAAGCCAAGCAGTTTAAAATTTTTAAAAGGTAACCAAAATAGCCCTATAAGCAATTATTGTTGTATTATAGATCTTTGCAGAACTTGGTATGCCAGAATAGCAGTGTTCAATTTCACTGTGCATTGTATTTTATATATTCAATATGGCATTATTGGAATTATGAAACAGAAGTGAACAATGGATTGGGAGTTAGCAAACCAGTCTAGGTCTTATTTTTAGCTCAGCATTATAGTTCTGACTCTAGACCCAATTATCTATGAGGTATTGGCCAATTAACTTTCCTTATCTCTAAAATTAGGGATTTGAGGTAGAGCCAAGATGGCACATTAGGAGCAGCTGAACTCTCCCAGTATTCCCCTCAAACAACTTTAAAATAATACCTCAAATCTAATTTTGGGCTGGCTAGAGTTGGGAGTAAGAAATAGAGTTGGAAGTAAGTTGGGGGTAAGAAATTTTTCCAACATAAGAAAACTTAGGAGGATGAAAGAAGCTTTTAATACCAGGCTGGAGATCTATTCAGAGTCACAAGTGCTATACCTTCAGTAATAATTGAAGTATCAGTGTTACTAATTGTCAGGCCAGAGATGGTAAGAAGGTCAATAAAAGATTAAAGAGAATCATTTGATATCACTGGGTACAGCTATCATTAATTGGCAATTGATCTGCTGTTTACCGTTCTGGAATGTAGAAACTGTGTGGAGAGGAGAAAGGGCAAAGGGACTCTGGTTATAGTTCCAAGGCTAAGAGAGACACTAGCATCTACAGCTGCAGGGGATCAGATGCCTTTTTTTCTTCCTAAAGATCAGTACACAGACCAGGAGAGTACTGATCAGTTTTCCCTAGGATGACACCAACTTGGAAACCTCCAAATCAAATAGAACCTAGAACTACCTTTGAAAATAGCAGTATGAAAAAAAGCCTGAAGGCTAAGAAAAATGCATCATGTGAGCGGAACTCAACTTCAACACAAAATTCAAAGACAAAAAATAGACTTTAAAAATGAGCAAACAAAAACAACAAAAATCTTGACCATAAACAAATTACTATGGTGATAAAGTAGAATGAGTTAAAATTCAGAAGACAATAATGTTAAAATAGCTGCAAAAAAAGCCTTAAAGAAAAATTCTAATGGAACCAAAGGCCAACAAGAATCCTGGAAGTATTACAGAAAGTGATAATAGTGGTACAGGGGAAACTATGAAAAGAAATGAGTTATTCAAGAAAAGTAGTTAACAGAATTTACAGTTAGATAATGTCTTGGTAAAAGAAGGCACAGAAAATACTGATGAAAAGACCTTAAAAAGTAGAATTGGCCAAATTGAAAAAGAGATAAAAAATATTACTGAAGAAAACAATTCCTTAAGAATTAAAAATGATTAATAGAAGTTAATTACTCTATGAGACATGAAACAGTAAAACAAGTTAAAAGAATGAACATTAAAAGAAACTTGAAATATCTCAAGGAAAAAACAATGACTTAGAAAATAGATTCTTTAAGAATTATTGGACTCCTTAAAAATAATAATCAAAGAAAGAACATTGACATCATATTTCAAAAAATAATCAAAGGAAATGTTCCTGATATCTTAGATCTATAGGGTAAAATAGACATTGAAAGAAACCACCAATCTCCTTCTGAAAGAGATCTCAAATTGAAAACTCCTAGGAATATTATAGCCAAATGCCAGTATTCCTAGCTCAAATAGAAAATTCCTTAAGCAATCAGAAAGAAACAACCCACATTTCATGAGCCACTCTTAGGGTCACAGGACATTTTTTGGGTTCCATATTAAATGAAATTTTGGAATATGTTATTTTTCAGCCAAAGTCACTGGGGTTATCATAAAGATCACCTGCACACCAAAATTGAGTGTTAATACTTCAGGAGAAAAAGAATATGGATAATTAATTAACCAGAGGACTTTTAAGCATACTGATGAAACTCAAAACTCAGGGAAACTTACAAAAGGCAAACATGAAATAATAGTCAAAAGAGACTCAATAAAACTTAAATTGTATATAGTCCTATATGGAAAGATGAGAAATATAATTTCTAAGAAATATTATTATTATTTTTAGGGAAATTAAAATGAGTTGATTTAGAGGACATGGGTATTAATTGATTATGTTGGAATGATATCCCAAAAAAATGAAAGGAGTAGAAAGAGAGATACACTGGGAAAAAGATAAGGGGAGAATCAAAATGGGGAGATTTTTCTGTTTAAAGAAACACACATAAGGAAGAACTTTTACAAAGGAGGAGGAAATGGAATAGGAAAGGTATCAGAAAATGCTTGAACCTGCTGGAACCTTACTCTCATCAAAACTGCTTCAAAGAGAAAAGTAAACACACACACACACACACACACACACACACACATATTCACACTTTCTGTAAAGAAATGTAATTTGCTTTATAGGGAAATCGAAGGGAAGAGAGATAAGAGAAAGGGTAAGAAGGTATTTAAAAGCAAGGAGGGATTAGGGGAGCTAGAGCTTAGAAGTGAAATAGATTTTTGAGCAGGGATAGAAGTGGAGTAGAGATGGAGAAGGGAGAGACAGAGAGAGAGAGGAGATGCATAGTAATAATAATTATCTTACTCATGAAGAAGAGAGAGTAACTTATTAGGAACTAGAATACAATGCTATATTGTTAGCAAGGTACATACTTGAAACAGAAAGATACAGACAGCATTAAATTAAAGAATCTGTTATGCAACAACAGAAGTAAAAAAAAAAAGTCAGGGTAGCCATTGTAGTATCTAACAAAATAAAAGCAAAAGTAATTCTAATTAAATGAAATAAATAGGGAAACAACATTGGAATAATATAAACTTTTACAGTTTTTGTGATAAAGACCTCATTTCTCAAATATATATATATATATATATATATATATATATAATCAAATGATATAAACATATAGTTTTCAGAAGGAAAAATCAAAACTATCTACAATCAGACTGAAAAAGTGTTCTAAATCAACACAATGTGAAGGTATCACTTCACACTTATCAGAAATGACAAATGCTGGAGGGGATGAGGGAAAAATGAATATATACTATTGGCTGTGGGTGGAGTAGTGAATTAGTCCAAACAATCTGAAGAACAGCTTTGAATTATGCCAGATAATACTGTGCAAACATTTTGACCCAGCAGTACCACTTCTTGACTCTATCCTGAAGTTCGTGAAAAAGGAAAAAATAATTTAAGTTCAAAAATATTTAAAGCAACTCTTTTTGTGGTGGCAAAGAATTGAGAATTGAGGTATTACTCTTCAAATGATGGATGACTGAATTAATTGTGCCATATGATCATGATGGAGTTGAGAAAGTTGATTTAGTGAATGAGGATCCCTATGCAAGTTCTATTCATTATCAGTCAATCTGACATGATTCTAAACTCTGAGCTGTGAAGGACACATACTATCACTTGCACAATGATCAGTAGCTGGCTTAATGTCGTCTACCCTTGTTTTTGCTTTTGTTGGTGACAAAAGCCAGTGTAACAGAGATGACTCAAGTATATGGAAAGTCCTTCAATTTATTTTTTTTAATCTCCAGAGAATTCTCTCTTGTCCAGTTGACCATCTTATGATCACCAACTCAATATGAATAGACTGTAGCATCTTCTTCTGCCTAAACTAAGAAGTAGTCCATCCATTTTGTGACCAGCTAGTCAGTGAAATTATTTTTACCTTGCCCAATTCATGACCTTGCTGATAAGTTGTTTTGCCTATTTTATCTTATGCATCCTTTGACAACCAATGAAATTATTGTGTTTGAGATAACAATCACTCTAAAAGTAGGGTCATGATAAAAAAAAAAGGCATCTCATACTGTGAGGAACATTTGAAGTCCACTTCATTATAGGAGTTTGGGAATCTTCTAATAAACTTTCATTGACTTGGAGTTCTGCCTAAATCTTTTTATTATAGGTGAGACAATTTCAGTTGCCACAGTGTACTATTGTACTAAAATAAGATGAAGGGGACAATTTCAGGAAATAAGCCAAACAAAAAACATGGCACAATCCTTAGGAACTGAAGGAAAGTGAAATGAGAAGAAATTGGAGATTATTTTGCATAGTAACAACAATGTTGTAATTATAATTAGCTGTGAAAAACTTGGCTACTATATCAGTTCTAGATAATTCTAAAGGACCTGTGTTGAAGAAATGCTATCCACTTCTAGGGAAAAAACTGATGAAGTCAGTGCAAATTAAAGAAAATTTTCTTAATTTTTCATGCTTGAAAAATGTAGGGAATATGGACATGTTTTACATGATTTCATAATTATAATTGATGTTTTTCCTTCTCATTCATTATGTTTGAGAGAATGTGGGAGGGAAGGAATTTGAAATTCAGAATTTTAAAAGAAATAATATTTAAAATAAACAAATAATTTTGAAAAAAAATAAAGGTTCAAAACCTAAAATGTGGCAGGTAGAAAAGATTATTTTTGAGGATCTTTCCAGGCTATGATTCTAATTCTGAGCTGGCTCCTGAAGAGATTCCTGTCAAATTAACTACCAACAAAATAGTTAATTGATGCTGAATATTTGGTTTAATTTAATCTATGCCTGGTGGAGTCATTACTTCATGCCTTTAGAAGTCCTAAATTAATACTTTGTAGAATATTATCCTTCAGTAATCAAAAAATGCTACTTTCATTCAAATGTCAGTCATTGAAACTGATATTTAAAAAATAACTCATGCGAACATTTATGAGAAGTGCATTGTGTACATTTTCTTAATATCATTATGTCTAAAGCAGTCTGAACAGCACAGATGATGTGCTAAGTTGCAAAAGTGTTTATATTTCTGTAGTAGTGTTTTCTTAAAAATGCCAAAATATTTTTCATTTAGTTCTATCTTCCTTTTATTATATAGTTCCCTAAATAGCATCTTCAGTAATGATAGCCTTGGGTATATGATAAAATAGACAATCAAACATTAATATTAATTATATTATATTTCTCACAAACCTATTAAACAAGTATATCAATTTATTTTGATCCCATCATTGCCCAATACTGTGATTTTCACCTTCCCATCATAAAATTATATTATAAATTCACTGGGCAGAAAATAATCTGATATTTGCTATCTCTTCTTGAGTGTACCATTAATTGCTGTCCAATTCTCTGACCCACTTGTTGGAGGTAAGGCTAGTGCAAATCTATGAGGGAAGCCCTTTTTAAGTTTATGCAGGAAGAAAAAAGTCACTGTTTCCTTTCATGTTTCTATTTAGTTTCAAGATTATGAACCTGCTGAATCAGCAATATCTATCTATCTATCTATCTATAATATACACACATGGTATATTTATCAAAAATTTAATATATAATTCTTTTATATTCTTATATTCATGTGCATGCATCTGCATGCATGAAATGTAATCATACTTCCAAAGGCCACTGGTATGACTCTCTGTCCTTTATAGTTGATAACAATACTCTGTGCTTGCATATTAGAGTTAGGTGGAATAGGTGAGAGTGGGAGAGCTCCAAGTTTTTCAAAATCCTTGACGCTTCAATCTCTTAGCAGTTTGCAGTTATTTTAGGTGCTTCTTCCTTCTGGATTTGAGGGAGAAGATAGAAGATACCCACTCCTTTCAGATTGCTGGAAAAAAAAGCACCTTGAAACACATGAAAGAAAATAAGAGTCTCCATTGTGTCCCTATCCCTAGCTTGCACACTAGAGACATCAGGAGTTTTCCCTCATTTAAGACCTTGGACTATCTTTATCTTTGTTAAGCTGAGCTATTTCACTCCCACTCAGTATTGTCTTCCACTGTATTATTTGTCATATATTCTCCAGTGTATATATATTCCCTCATTTCTGTTTTGTTGCTGAATTAGATAAATGTATTTTATTAATAACTTGTATGTGTGTTCATTAGGGAACATGGAAAGGGGTTAATTCTTTATATAATGTTTGAGTTTCCATTAATGAAACAGCAGTCAGAATTTAACTTGTATCTGAAACCCATATTCTTTAGACTGATAATGTTTAAGCAAACCTAGCTTAATATCTTCCTCTCTGAGGAAAGAAGAATCACAGTTAGACAAATTGACACACTGTGACATTGAACAAGACTCTTAACCTCATTCACTTCCATGTCTATGAACAGAATGTAATAGATCTGTAGGTTTAATGCTGCTTAGGCAGTACATTGATATGTGAGGGAACAGATGAAAAGAAAGGAGACCATACCCAATAGAGAATTTTTTTCCCAAATTAAAAAATACATAATTATGAAAGAGATCATATTCAGAAATCTTGAGGTTTAATCTTATGCTATATTAAAAGTAGCATTTGTCTCCATATTTATATTGTGCTTGTCACCACCCTACCTAGATCATTTTGTGAGTATTATAAGGCTTAGGTAATATTTCCTGAGTGATTTGAGCTCCTAGGGTGAAAACCACTTTAGAAATGTATAGTATTATCATTTTGGAAAAAAAAGATTCAGGAAATAAAGTACAGATAATAAATACACTCTGGATTTAAAATTATGTCACAATCTTATCGGATGATACATTTTATTTAAGCTGTTATTAAGAATGAAAGATTGGAAGGAGAAAGTCATTGTCATGTGAGAGATACATTAGTGTAGATCATTAAGAGTAGAGAGAGATATCTAAGAGAAAGAAGAATTCAATAGCTAGAAATGGAGAGTCATTAAAATATGCCTTTCTTTTATATTATCCAAGGTCTTAGACTTAACCCAAGATTTTCCACATAGTGCTATTTCAAAATGAAAATTGTTTCTACGTAAATTTAGTTAATATTCCAATTTCTGGAACACAGGTGTTGTATCATAGGAAGAACATCTGCTGAACCAGCTGTTGCCACCATTTGAGTTTGAGCTTGGAGCCCAGAAGCATTTCCCCCCAGTATTTTTACTTATTCATTTGGGGGGAATGATATGGGACTACGTGCCAAGGCTAGATATGATTATTACAGTAAAAATTGATTTGGTAGGCCTCAAGTGAGCCATCATGTCTCTCTGAATAGAATCATCTTAATTGCTGCCAGTACATATATGGAGAGCACTTGATAGAGTTATGGAGTAGGGTACCTGTTAAACAGAAGAAACAGGGGATGACCTCAGGCAATGACCTATACTGACTTGGAAATGGAAATATGCATTTCCTGTACAGTTATTATAATAGGGTGTAAAAAATCACTTAAATTAGCTAGATATTTTTAAATTAATCAGTCAAGAAGTATTTAAGTGCCATCTATATACCAGATATTTATTTTAACAAATATCTGTAGAATTCATTGTTCAAAAACATACTTTTCCTGTGTAAATAGAATCTCAAAGTTTTAAAAATAGCTCCAGCTTCATCTTTTTACCTGCATGAAGCAAGGTTTAAACACCATTAAGACATTGTCACCCATTGTTTAAAAGGTAGATAAGGCCAGGTACATGACGCGGAAGTTCCAAATGTATCTTACTGGAAGAGAGTGATGATTTAGAATTCTATTAATCCTGGCGATTTCACAAAGCTGAAGAGACATTCTCATTCAGATATAGATAAGTTGGGAAGTGCCAAAGGAATGAAGTATTTTTTTTTGTTTCCATGCTTTTTTATTTTTATATTTTATTGATATTTTATTTTTTCAATATATGTTATGAAAGATTTTCATCATTCATTTGTATGCTTATGTGTATTTTTAAGTTACCAAATTTCCTTCCAGCTTCCCTTCCCAACTCTCCCTCCCTCAGCAATTAACAGTCAGGTTAATATTGTACATACACATTTGTGTTAAACATGTTTACAGATTGGTGGTTTCTGGTATGAGGAATTAGGATGAAGGGAAAGAAATGCATACAAGATAATTATTTTTTTTAAATGAATGTAGTGTTATCAGATTCTGAAGAATTTTGTTTTGTTTTGTTTTTTTTGTTTTGGATGGGGAAAACATTGTCCATTGTTCATCTAATAGATTTGTCCTAGCTCTCTGAACTGCTGAGAGGAGCTGCACCCATCAGAGTTAATAATCTCACAATGTTGGTGTTAATGTGTACACTGTTCTCTTGGTTTTACTCCCTTCCCTTCCCTCAGAATTAGATCCTATGCTTCTCTAGAGATAAACCATTTATATTTTCTTATAGAACAATAGTATTCCATAGCATTTATGTACCATAGTTACATGTACCGTGTAACATTTCCCAGTTGATGGGCATCCCCTCGGTTTCCAATTATTTCCCACTCCAAAAAGATATGGGAAATGAAGTATTGATTAAGCATTTAAAAAGGGATTCTTCCTGTTTAATACCCAACCATACATACATACATACATACATACCTGTATCTAGACTAGAAGGTGGGAGGGACCACTGCTACCTAAATAGGTATCAAAAAAAAAAGAAGACACTATGTCCTTTCTTAAGTTATATTTGAAGGTATGTCATGTGGATGGAAGTAAAAGGAAATGAGGCAAGAAGCATGTCTCAGATCTAGCCTGATGGGTTTTAAATGCAACCTGCTCAGTGAGTGAGTGTGTGTGTGTGTGTATTTTTTTCCTGAGACAAAAGAAGTCACAAAAGAACTTTAAGAAGAGAGTGTCATTATCAGATTTGCATTTTAGAAATATTAGTTGGACAGCTATGTGGTGAATGTCTTTTGGAGGAGTGATACTGGAAGAAGTGAGAGAAATTAAAGAGCTATTTAAATCATCTATGTGAGAACTAGAATTATTATCTGAATTAAGGCAGAAACTATGCAGTTGGAGATAAGGAGATTGATATATTGTAGGGTTGAGGAGGCAAAAGTTAATGTCAATCAATAAAGATTTATTAAACTCTAACCTTATTGTAGGTACCGTGCTAAGTGCTGGGAATACAAAGAAAGGCAAAAGACAAGTCTATGTCCTCAAGGAACTTGCAAGGCAATAAGGGGAAAACTATACAGAGAAGATAAAAAGTGAGTATTTATGTGTGTGGTTTGTGTATAGCAGGGCCAGCACTGATAATATCCAGACTAGTGCAGCTGGATAGGAAATGAGATGGTTACCAGGGGTATCCTCTTTAAATGGTAGGAGCTTTCTGGTGTTCACTCTCTACTCTCTCAAATAAGAGGGAGTAAGGGAGTTCCATGGTCAGGGAGTACTGACAAAGGTGTAAATAGAAGCATTTAAACAAAAACTTACTGCATTTTTGGAATGAGAGAAAAGGAAGAGTCAAAGATGAGTCCAAAGTTACAAATTTGTAAGTTGCTAGAGCCATTCACAAGCATAGGGAAGATTGCATGGTAAAGAATTTAGAAGGAAGAACTATTCCAGTTTTAGAATCTGATAGAATAATTGTTTTGCTTTGTTTTTTTTAGGTTTTTGCAAGGCAAATGGGGTTAAGTGGCTTGCCCAAGGCCACACGGGTAGGTAATTATTAAGTGTCTGAGACCGGATTTGAACCCAGGCACTCCTGACTCCAGGGCCGGTGCTTTATCCACTGCGCCACCTAGCCGCCCCCTGATAGAATAATTGGATGGAAATTATGTAGTTGTTAATATAGGGCATCTAAGGGCTGGCAAGGTGGTGCAGTGGATAGAGCACCAGCCCTAGAGTCAGAAGTATCTGAGTTCAAATGCAGCCTCAGACACTTAATAATTACCTAGCTGTGTGGCCTTGGGCAAGCCACTTAATGCCATTTGCATTACAAAAATCCTAATATGGGCAGCTAAGTGGTGCTATGAATAGAATGTTGGGTCTAGAGATAGGATAACTCATTTTCCTGAGTTCAAATCTACTGTCAGACACTTACTAACTGTGTGAGCCTGGTCAAGTCATTTATCCCTATTTGTCTCAGTTTCTTCATCCACAAATTGAGCTGGAGAAAGAAATGGAAAAATGCTCCAATATCTTTGGCAAGAAGAACTCAAATGGGGTCATGAGTCAGAAATGATTGAAAAATATCTGAATGACAAAAATAACAATATAAATCTAAATGTCCAGACAGAGTGGAAATTGATATTAAGCACTTATCTAAGCTTTTTGTGAAGATATGACTAACTAAATATAAGCTAAGATAATCACAAAGGAGAGAATGAAAAGAGATAGAAGTGGGTCTAAGTCAAAGATTTAGGGAATACTCATGCTTCAGGGACAAGATGCAGACACTGATTTTACAAGGCACATAAGGAGTAGCCAGAATAGCTAAGAGGAGATCCAGTAGAGATAAGTGTTATTCATTCAGCACAGGAGAGGGTTCTAACAGTGACAAATGTTGTGAGAAGTCACTGAGGATAAGGGATTATAAGGATATTGTTTCTCTCACTAAGATGGACAGATTTACTCTATTTGTAAAAATCTGATTCTATCATTGTAAGGAAAAGAAATTTCTTCCACTTATATCAGTTGGTAATTTTTCTATGAAGTCATTTTAAATAGTTGTTGGCCACTCAGAGCTTAACTGATCTGCCCAGTTATAGGCAAATTCAGGTATTCTAATTCAGGCCATTTATCTCTTTTTTTCTTCTTAGTCTTTGCCAAATATTTCATTTTAATTTCCCACCAGTCTGGGAAATTAATTTCATATCAATTAGTCTTTTGAAAGAATATCTCCAGTGAACTCTTTCTTGATAAATAATAAAATTTTTGAAATAATATCTGAGATTATCTACCCTATCCTGTATGTAAATAGGAGGCTTTTAAAAAAAATACAATCATTATTTCTATTATTTTTCCTTGCTCTCCTTTTGGAATTTTGTGCTTGCTAACTTACTGTTTGAAATTTTGCTGATTTGCATGGCATCAAATTTTCTCAAAGTGGAAGCAAGTTTATTTTCTATTTTTCCTCCCCTTCCTCTTTTCCCCATTCCCTCCTCCTCCTTTCCTCTCCCTGTCCCTCTCTTCTTCTTTCTCTCCTCTCCTCTCCTTCAAACTAATTATCTTTTATACTTTCAAGTATCATGACTGACTCTGGTGTTTATTCATTGCTTTATAACTTTAGACTTTATCTCACCTAATCTTTAACCCATGTCTGATCACTTCTTTGGTTCTAAATGGACCACCATCACTTTAACTTAAGCATTCAAAACCAAACCCATTATCATCTCAAATCTCTATTTCTTTTTTTTTTTTGAGTTTTACTAAAAAAAATTAATATCTTAACTTACATTTTTTCTAATCACAATCTTTTTTTATTGTTTTTTGAATTTTACAATTACCCCCCCAATCTTGCTTCCCTCCCCCCCACCCCCCCACGGAAGGCAGTCTGATAGTTTTTACATTGTTTCCACACTATATATTGATCAAAATTGAATGTGTTGAGAGACAAATCATATCCTTAAGGAAAAAATAAAATATAAGAGATAGCAAACTTGAATAATAAGATACCTTTGGTTTTTGTTTAAACTCTACATTTCTTTCTTTGGATACAGATGGTATTCTCCATTGCAGATACCATAAAATTGTCCCTAATTGTTGCACTGATGAAATGAGCAAGTCCATTAATGTTGAACATCACCACCATGATGCTTTTAGGGTGTACAGTGTTCTTTTAGTGCTGATCATCTCACACAGTTTCAGTTCATGCAAATCCTTCCAGTCTTCTCTGACTTTCCATCCCTCCTGGTTTCTAATAGAACAATAGTGTTCCATAACACACACACACACACACACAAACATACAAACTTATGGATCAAAGGGTATGTACATTTTTATTGCCCTTGGGCATTATTCAAATTGCTTTCCAGAAAGGTTGAATGACTTCACAGCTCCACCAATAATGTATTAAATGTCCCAGATTTTCCACATCCCTTCCAACATTGATCATTGTACTTTGTGGTCATATTGGCTAGACCGAAAGGAGTGAGGTGGTACCTTAGGAATGGTTTAATTTACATTTATCTAAGTAGTAGTAATTTAGAGCAATTTTCATATGATTATGGATCGCTATGATTTCCTCATCTGGAAACTGTCAGCACATCCTTAGATCATTTGCCAGATGGGGAATGACTTTTTTTTTACAAATTTGATTGAGTTCTCTATATATTTTAGAAATGAACCCTTTGTCTGAAATACTAGTTGTAAAAATTGTTTCCCAATTTACTACATTCCTTTTGGTCTTGGTTACAGTGGTTTTGTCTGTGCAAAAGCTTTTTAATTTAATGTAGTCAAAATTAACTGGTTGTTAATGATATTCTCCATCTCTTCCTTGGTCATAAACTGCTTTCCTTTCCATATATCTGATAGGTAAACTATTCCTTGATCTCCTATTTTGCTTATAATATTGTCTTTTATGTCTAAATCTTGTACCCATTTTGATTTTATCTTGTTATAGGGTGTGAGATGTTGGTTTGATCCAAGTTTCTGCCATAGTAACTTGCAATTTTCCCAACAGTTTTTTTTAATTGGAGAGAGTTTTTATCAAAGAAGCTGGGTACTCTGAGTTTATTGAACAACAGATTAATACAATCATTTCCTGCTATATCTTTAGCACCTAGTCTGTTCCACTGATCCACCACTCTATTTCTTAGCCAATACCAGACAGTTTTGATGACTGATGCTTTATAATTTTAGATCTGGTAAGGCTAAGCCACCTTCATTTGCACCTTTTTTTCCATTAAATCCCTGGAAATTCTCAACTTTTTAAGTCTCCATTATGAATTTACTTGCAATTTTTTTCCAACTCTTTTTAAAGTATTTTTTTTTTAATTTTGAGTGGTAGGGACTAAATAAGTAGTTTAATGTAGGTAGAATTGTCATCTTTATGATATTAGCTTGGCCTATTCATGAGCAGTTGATATTTGCCCAGTTTTTAAAATCTGATTTTATTTGTGAGAAAAGTGTTCTGTAGTTGTTTCCATAGAGTTTCTGAGTCTGCCTTGGCAGGTACCCAAATATTATACACTGTCTGAAATTATTTTGAATGGTATTTCTCTGTTTAGCTCTTGCTACTGTACTTGCTAGAAACATAACGAAAGGCTGAGGATTTATAAGGGTTTACTTTATATCCTGTGACCTTGCTAAAGTGGGTAATTTTTTCTAATAGTTTTTTTAATAATTTTTTAGGATTTTCTAGGTATACCATAATGTCATCTGCAAAGAATGAGAGTTTTGATTCTTCCTCCCCAATTCTAATTCCTTCAATTTCTTTCTTTTCTCTTATTGCTGAAGTGAACATTTCTAACACAGTATTGAATAGTAGTGGTGTTAATAGGTATCCTTGTTTCACCCCGATGTAATTAGGTATGCCTCTAGCTTATCCCCTTTGCATACAATGCTTATTGATGGTTTCAGAGAGATACTGCTTATCATTCTAAGGAACAATCCATTTATTCCTAAACTCTAGTGTGTTTAGTAGGAATGAGTGCTATATTTTGTCAGAATTCTTCACATCTATTAAAATAGTCATATGATTTCTGATAGGTTTGTTATAGATATAGTAAATTGAACTAAGTTTTCCTAACATTGAACCAGCTCTGCATTCCTGGGATAAATCTTACTTGGTCATAGTGACAACTTGCTGTAATTACTCTGCAAAGATTTTGTTTAAGATTTTTGCATCTGTATTTACTAGGGAAATAGGTCTATTATTTTCTTTCTCTGTTTTGACTCTTCCTGGTTTAGGTATCAGCACCAAATTGGTGTCATAGAAAGAGTTAAGCAGAGTTCTGTTTTCACTTATTTTCAAAGACTTGATATAGAATTGGAACCAATTGTTCCTTAAATGTTTGAAAAAATTCACTTGTGAATCTGTCTGGCACTGGAGATTTTTTCTTAGGGAGTTCAATAATGGCTTGCTGAATTTCTTTTACAGAGATAGGGTTATTTAAGTATTTAATTTCCTCTTCATTTAACCTGGAAAACCTATATTTTTGTAAATATTCATCCATTTCACTTAAATTATCAAATTTATTAGCATATAGCTGGGCAAAATAATTTTGCAATGTTACTTTAATTTCCTCTAATTGAAGGTGAGTTGAATTTTTTCATTTATGTCACTGGTAATTTGGTTTTCAACTCCTTTTTTAAATCAAATTAACTAGAGGTTTATTAATTTTATTTTTTTTTCATAAAACCAAATCTTGGTTTTATTTTTAGTTCAATAACTTTATTGCTTTTGATTTTATTAATTTCTACTTTGCTAACATTCTATTTACCTCCTTAAATTCCTTTTTGTTTATTTTATGGTTAGATTTATCTAAATCTGACAAAAGGAGGTTCAGGTCTTTCACCAGTAGAATTTTGCTGTCTATGTCTTCCTTTAACTCATTCAACTTTGCCCCTAAGAATTTGGAAGCTCTTCCACTTGGCACATACATATTTAATATTGAAATTGTTTCATTGTCTATGGTACCTTTTAGACAGATATAGTTTCCTTCCTTATCTCTTTTAAAGAGATCTATTTTTGCAGCTACTTTGTTTGAGATAAGGATTGATACCCCTGCATTTTTTTTACTACAGCTGAAGCAAAATATATTTTGCTTCATGGTTTTACCTTTACTCTGTATGTAACTCTGTGCTTCAAATGAGTTCCTTGTAAGCAGCATATTGTAGGATTCTAGTTTTTAATCCAGTCTGCTATTCACTTATATTTATGGGAGAGTTCATCCCATTGACATCAAAGTTACTATTACTAACCTTTATTGCCCTCCACATTATCCTCTCTCTGTGTGTATATTTTCCCACTTTTTTCACTTTATCCAAATTCCCCAGTATTTTGTTTCTGAATATCATTACCTTCAAGCTTGCTTGACCCCTTGTATTCAGCTGCCCAACCCTTTCTTTCTCGTTTCCCTTTGCCCCTTCTTTCTTCTGTTAGTTCCTCTTTTCCTTCCCCTCCCCCTTTCCCCTTTTAATACTTGAAAGGTAAGTTACATTTCTCAACTTAACTGAATGTGTGTATATTAACTTTAAGAGTAATCTGATGAGAGTAAGATTCAGGTGGTTCTCACCTCTTCCATTCTTCCTTTCAATTCCAAATCTTCCACTGTCTTTTGTACCTCTTTATATAATGTGATTTACCCCATTCAGTCTCATTCATCCTCCCATCTCTTTACTGTACCCTCCCTTTTTTAAGGAGATATTGTTTTTGAATCATTCTATTAGAGTCACGGATAAGTCATGAATTTCCACCACTTCTGGCTAAGGACATTCTCTCCAATAGAGAGAATAATTCTTGAGAATTATGAGAATCTTTCTCCTGGGTGGGGCTATAGGCAGTTTCATATTATTAGATAGTATTTTTTCTTTTCTTTACCACCTCCTTTTTTTTAGCCTTCTCATGTGTCTCTTGAATCACCTATTTGATGGTCAAATTTTCTATTTAGCTCTGATCTTTTCATCAGGAAGAGAAGGAAATTTCCTATTTTGTTAAATGTACACCTCCCTCCTCCCCCCCTGGAAGAGAAGGTTCAGTTTTGTCAGATAGTGAGTTTTTGGCTGTATTCCAAGCTCCCTTGCTCTTCAGACTATTGCATTCCAGGACCTTTGATCCCTTAATGTTGATGTAGCCAGGTCCTGTGTAACTCTTACTGTGGCTCCTTGTTTTCTAAATTGATTATTTCTGACTGCTTGCAGGATTTTATCTTTTATCTGATAGTTCTGGAATTTGGCCTCAATATTCCTTGGTGTTTTCATTTTAGGATACCTTTCCTGAGGGGATCAATGTATTTTTGAATAACTATTTTGCCCTCCAGTTGCATGATATCAGGCCAGTTTTCCATTACTAAATCCTGTAATATAAAGTCCAGGATATTGTCTCTTTAATGTTTTTAGGAACCCCAATGATTCTTAAGTTATTTCTACTAGATCTATTCTTGAGGTCAATGGTTTTTGCTGATGGGATATTTTACATTTTCATCTATTTTTTCAACTTTTTTGTTTTTTTTTAACAGATTCTTGTTGCCTCACAATTTCATTCATTTCCACAGATTCCATTCTTTTTTTTAGAGAAGAATTTTTCTTCATTTTCCTTTTGCAGCTCATTTTCCAATTGGTCAAATCTATTTTTGAAGGAGTTTTCCCTTTGTCCACTTGTAGTTTTGAGGAAATTATTTTCTTTTTTCATTTGCCTAATTGAGGATTTGAGACAATTATTTTCTTTTTTGTATTTGTCCAATTGGGTTTTCCAAGGATTCATTTTCTTGTGGCAAGACGTTAATTTTTCTCTTGCAAGGTATTACTTTTCTCTTGAATTTCATTTCACAATTTTTCCAGTTGCTTTTTAAACTCCTTCTTGATTTCCTCTAGGAAGTCTTTCTAGGCTGGAAACCAATTCATATTCTCCTCAGAAGTTCTAGATCTCTCTGGGTTAAGACCTGTCTCTTCAAAGTAGTTTTCATTGGGCCTCCCTCCTGCTGGCATGTCTTAATTTTACTAGCATCTTGTGTTGGGGGAGGGGCTGCCTCATAAAGGTTTTGTTTTAAAAACTCTAGACGCTTTGCTGACTGGCTTTAGTAACTCCAAGTGGGCTGGTCAGTAGGGGGTGCTGGCTATTTTCTCTGGAGTGTCTGTTACCTTGATTTGAGGTGCTTTTCCTAGACCTGGAGGAGGTGGGTGGGGGCTATTTGATACTATTATCCTTGAACAATATGGACTGGGCACTGGGATGAGGTAGTTGAGGGAGCTCTGTTGCCCATATCTGAGTCTGAGGAGGTGGGGGGGAGGGAAGTGACTATGTTCTGGGAAGAGGGCCCTGCTGAAAGTATGGAGCTTACAGCCCTGAGCCGAGCAGATGGATGTCTAGTTGTACTATGCAACCCTCTATGCTGGAACTCATTCTCCAGCCCCACTGGGGCTTGCCAGACTTCCACTCCCACAGCCAAATTTTCCACTGTTAAGGTTAGTTCTCAGAACCTGTCGCTCCCACAGCCAAAACCTCCATGTCTAAGGCTGGTACTCTGACTTCACCCTGCTCCTGCCTCTGGGCTGGCTCTCCATTCTTCACTCCCCAATTATCCACAGTCCCCTGAGACAGACCTTGTTGGTGAATGTTCTTCTCTTAGCTTCTTTTTTCTGGGTTTTATCAATTGAATTTCTGTTAAGAGGTTTCTTTCATATTATTTCTGAGGAGAAACCAAGAGAATTTATCACAGTGTCTCTCTTCCCTGCACCATCTTGGCCAGAAGTCCAAATCTTCTCTGTTTCGTTCAGGTACCTTCACTATTTCCTAATGGCATTTCCTAAGCATCCATTTTTGTCTCTTGCATCACATTTAATGCATATATTCATCCACTTACTATATCCTATCATTTCTCCACTTTTAAAAATATTTCTGCCATCCAGATCTTTTCCTGAACTTTCATTGTAACCATATTAGTGGCCACTTATTACTTTACATGTAAAGTATTGCCACACTGACTCTACAACTCCAGGTTCTATCACTGCCCTACTCACAATAATAAAGGCAATACAATTATACTTAAATATTCATGGCCTTTAAATTTTTCAAAGTATTTTCCTTATACTATCTTCTTCTATTTTTACAGTACACCATAGGGTGGATATTATTACTTCCATTTTATAGGAACAAAAATCAGATCTTAAAAATACTAAGCTACTTTCCCATTACAGCTAGTAAAAAAAGGGAGAACAAGAACCCTTGTCTTTTGAAAATTAGTAATATATATTCTATCATATTACATAAATTAATTTTCAAGAACTTCCACAATATAATTCCCTTCTACCTCTCCCAAACTATCTTCTCTGAACTATGTGAAAGGCAATGCTGATGTCCTTGCTGTGGAATATATGTGAGTGTTTGGAGATGGATCCATAACTGAAAATTTAATCTATATGTCTATTTTCTCCTAGGGATATTTTATATAAGGATGGGGCATCTTTTTTCTGCCACTTAGATATTTATAGCATCATTTGTAAGTTGTATTTATTCAAACAATTAATTCACTTCTTAAAATCATCTAGATTTATTGAATTTCAAGTCCCACCTGTAGTTGTCTTGGCAATGCCAGATCAATACAGCCCATGGATCAGTAGTTCCCTGACCCTATTTTATAGAGTCATTGTGAAGCTGATTTCATGAACTCCATGTGTTTCCATCCCATATCCTTTTTCTGTCTTCCCAGATTAGACAGTACATGAACTTTTTACAAGGTTTACCTAATACTTTAACATATAATCTTTACATTCTAATTTTATTTATTTTGAATATGCATATACTGATTCTGTAAATTATTTAAAGTTGTACCTATAAGATAAAAGCAAATGATTTTGAGGGAGAAGAATTCATGAAGCCAGGAAAATGTCTTGGGGAAGGGGGATTAAGGATCAGGATTCTTTTATCAATGATGAAACCACAAGATGCTCTCTTACTCCAGAGGGTTAAAAAGGGTTTATATTTAAATTCACAGGTTACTGCAAAAGTTCATAGGTTAGTACAAAACACTCACAGGATAAGTTCTTTGGAGAAGCATCAAGATAATGAGGTTTCAGTAGAATTGGTAAAGTTAAGCAAAATAGAACAGCTGCAAATTGGACTGGTCAGACCATCAAGGGCAGTTTAAAAGGAGGAAAGAGGAAACAGCCAGAAGATAATGACTAAACTTAGATCAATATGGATCTAACCTAAAGAAGAGAGTAGGCAGAATCTTTATAGTGAAACTAATCTACCTCCTATTCATGGGAGAGTCAAGGGAAGGGGGTCAAGGAGTGACCTACCTCAATGTGCTGGAGTCAGGTGTATACCGTAGAAAGCTAAGATTCAGACAGGTAGAGGAGGACTAGGGGGAAGAGGCTCAAGTTGCTTTCCATTATTTCAGTGAATTTACATTTGAGAAGAGGGTTAAACTGAGCAATGGGAAGGAAGGCAGTGAGAATCACCAATAACATCTCCTTAATGTTATAGGAATGGATAGACAAATATTTCTCTAATTTTCTTCTTCAACATTATCAGAATTGAGTGAGAGCATTATCAGAATATTTAATTGATGTTAAGATGCTCAATATAGTCACTTTAAAATTTTACTGTATTTTTCACTCCTTGTTATTTCCCCTTAAGAAATTCCTTTAGCCACTCCCATGAAGCATTACATTCAGAAACAAGACAGTCATTTCTCCTTTATTTCTCCTTTACCTAATCAGATAAAACTTTTTTTGTTTGACAAGAATAGCAATTGACAAGATTGACAAGTATAGTAATGCAAATGATATGCTAACTCTATTCCAGTACCTCATAATAAAGATTAACACTACACACATAAATGTAAACTTGCAGTTAATAAATTATCTGAGCTAAATATCTCTAAGATACAATTTATTCAGAGTTTAGCAAGGCAGGAAATAACCTTTGTTTAGGATATTTAGGATTTCCACAAAGCAATTCAATTAAACACAACAGTTGATTTTGGGTTTTATGCAGATAAGTATCCAGAAAGGAGGAGAGAAATTTTGACCAAAATATTTGGCACTTGAACTTTAAGGAAAAAATGTATCTATATAATCTGGAAGAAAAAATTCTTAATTGCTCTTTAAGATTCTTCTTTAATTAATGTAAGCAATGTGAGGGGGGAGGGGTTGTTTGCCTTCCACAGGAATACAAGGGGAAACTGTTCATTTATATTACAGAGATTGGGGTCTGCTGGTGAATATGTCTATGTGAATGTAAAACAAATGAATTGATTATGACATGAGATTAGATCAGGCCTGCCCAACCCAGTTCCCAGTTGACCTAGAGTCATTTTCCACATCCTATATAAGTGTGCTTACTCAAGGAGGTTCATTAATATTATTGTTCACTTCCCTGTTTTCATTATTATAATGTTCAGGGTTGGGAAAACAAATAGGGGGAAATGTATTAATTAGATTGGCCAATAATTTGCATAAAAGGGAGGAACAAACTTTTTCAAATTGTATAAAAACTGAACATTGTTGTAATTTAGGGCCTTCTTTCATTAAGAGAGTATGTCCTTCTTTGCCAAGAAGAATTAATAAAAGCATTTAATCACTCTGGACTAAATATTTATAATGTAAATCTATTAATGTTATTAATAGATTGACATAAATATGTCAATCTATTAATATTATTTATATTATTAATTGATTATAAAATTATTGGATCAAACTAGATAATTTCTATAATTACTTTCCAGTCTAGATCCTCTTGTATTCTTTTATAACATAATCAGCCATTTGCTTTATGTATTTATTTTCATTTGGGATTGTATACACAGGCTATTGAATTTAGGGTAGCAAACATGAATAGATAATCTGTGTTGGATGTGAGGATTTAACTAATTACCCAGCACATAAGTCATATCTACTTATTACAATTGTTTCAGTATTAAAGGTATCTAGAGAAATCTTGAACAAATATATCCAAATGAGTTAAGATGACAATAGATCCAAGAAGAAATGGAAAAGAAAAGGTTCTTGATTTCTAACACTATATACTCTGGAGGCAACTGTTCATTTGCTGACTGCAATGTGTTAACCAGTACAAGATAAAGATGAAAATAATAGAGGAACATGTTTATCTGATAAAATTGCTTTTCCCTAACAATAACAATTTTAATGATTTGATTCAATTCCCATTTACATTGGGGATGGCTTGAATATGTGTACATTTTTTTCATGATGAAGTGAAACTTCAGTGAGCACAACTAGGAAACTTTGTACTAAAAATGAAAATGCCAGCCTCAGTTACAGAATCAGTTGCAGGAAATCTCACTCACATTTTGATATGCTTAGTTTGATTCCTGATTACATGAAGGAGCATAGCAGTGCTCAAATTCAGGCCAGAAGAGAAACTGATGAGAAAATGTGACATTTTGAAAGGGGTAAAATAATATATTTTAAGAAAATTTTTGAATATCCTGAAAAGAATTAATAATAGGTCCCTAGTTTGAAGCATTAATAAATCTAATTCTCTTCTGATATCTTGGGAGGTATAGAATTAATTATCAAAAGAAATGGAGAGGCTATTTCTAAGCAATTTCCATAGAAGAAACAATTTCCCTTAATGTCTTGCAATAGTGGATTGGTTTTAAATAAATCATTCCTGAGGACACTATCTGTTTTGTAGTCTTTCTCCAGAGTATGTAAAATGTGATAATTACGGATTTAAAGTTGGGACTACAGAATCCATCATTCTAACCCTTGCATCTTATTATAGAGGAAATTAAGACTTGCAAAAATGTTAAGTGACTTTTTTAAGGTCACCCAATTAATACATAGTGAGGATAGAATTCAAATCTAGATATTGTCTTTAAAGAAAGCACTCTTTGAGTGACACTTTGTCTTAAGAGAAGCATAATACATGTTCAGATAAGTTCAAGATATGAAAAAAATCAAATCACTTTCTGAAAAAAGTTCTCCCCTAGCTCATTATGTTGAGTAAATTAATCTTTGGTGTGTTAGGGCTTTGTGAGTAGTACACAAAATGTTGCAGATCCAAACAAGCTGGCAAGGCTTCATTTGTCATCCTGGTGAGAGTAGATTATGAGGCCTGGGCTTTGTAAGTAAGGGAACACATAACAGCAGAAGGTTGAGCACTGGTAGATAATATGTTTGATAATGACTGATACACCAAAAAGAATATGTGGGACCTCCATTCCCCTTTGGAGTGACTTGCATCGTGAGCAGTAGTAGAAAAGCAAAGAGTCCTATGGATCTTGTCTGAATATTAACTATTTTGCCTCTTAATGGAATATCTTTGTCCATTTACTAATAAGTTGAAATACTACTGGATGAAGAATTTGAGCAACATCCATTTTGAAAAGTATAATTATTGAAACCAGAAGACAAAGTATTTACAACCATTATAGGAGATCTAGCAATTTCTTTATAGAGAGAACATAAAAGAGTTGGTTTTATCATGGTCCAAAGGAATTCAGAAACATAATTTCATATTGAAAGATCATTATGTCTTAGAATTTTAATGACAAGTATCAGTAAATAGAGCAGTAGGAAGATAACTGTAGCTCTTGTGCCAACATCTGCTATAGAGAATCCAAAAGAAAAATCTTAGAGTGAATTTTAAAAATCAAGTCAACATATAACATGATAATTTATGACTTTTTCAAGGAAAAAAGTACAGTTAAACACATAAACATGTGCTTTGAAATAAGAAACAAAAGGGGTTAAAAGATTATATAGATCTTAAACATTTTATCTCTCTCTCTCTCTCTCTCTATATATATATATATATATATATATGTGTATTTATATCTACATACATACATAAAATGAAGGGAAGGGAAGGGAAGGAACAAATTGCTGAATGTCTTTTTTTTTTTCCCATATCAGATGTCTATATACACAGATGCCTATATGCAAACAGATATCAGGTCAAAAGGTTTTGCAGATGGACACTCAAATCTTCAGAAAAAAAATGCTTCTTTCTGCAGCAGTCATTATACTCTCTTACTTTTGCTTGGATTGACAATTCATGCCTTTCTTCCACAAGTCCTAAAAGCATGACCCCACACCTTCATTTGACTTAGGTTACCACAAATGATGTTTGTATGAATTATGGGCTCAGGACCTGGGATTAATAAACCTTTTGCTCACCTTATAATATTCTTGAAATTGGAGTTTAAGTAGATAATCTGTATCATCTTTCCAGATCATTCTCCTTCTATGAACTAAGGAATAAGGGGAATGGGATGGTGGAGAGAAGTTACACTCAATTCATCAAAGAACAGCTACTTACAGATTTCCTTGTCCTCCTTGCCAAGCCTGTACATAACAAAACCTTGTAAACAATTAAGATAGACTGGTTCTGCAAGCTAGCATAGGTTAAGTTAAACCCTGAAACTTAAAAATGATTTTTTAGAAAGAATTTTATGAGTCAACAGAAAGAAAAGAATGTAAAAAAAAGGTGTAGCTTTCTCCTAATGTCTACTCAGTCTCACACTTCTTAAAATTGAAAAGCATATTAGCACAAAAAGTGCTGTTTAGAATATTTGGTACAACAGGGCAAATCCCAAACACGGTAGACCCAAAACAAGCTCTGGGTGAGGTTCAAACATTCTGTGATCTCTGACTTCCTTGGAGGGTCCTATCGTCAGCACAACACCCAAATCATATTCTACATTAAATACTATTAGTAACATAAATCTAGTTTCAATCCATGTTAATAAATAATGATATATTTCCTCTACAGCTTCCCTTTTTGGTGATTCTTAAAGTCCAATATTCTTATACTAGAGAAGACACAATTAGATTAGCAGAAAGCTAGGTTATTCATTAAAATAAACCAGGAAAATGGTGGCATTCTCCTCCCTACTTATTTTATCTAAAAATTGATAGAATTCTTTTAAGAAAGGGAGAATTGTGGTGGCTTGGTGGTACAGTAGATAGAGCACTGGCCCTGGAGTCAGGAGGACCTGATTTCAAATCTGACCTCAGACACATAAAAATTACATAGCTGTATGGCCATGGGCAAGTCACTTGACTCCATTGTCTTGCAAAAAAAGAAGCTAAAAAACGAGAGAAAAAAGAAAGGCAGGATCCAGATTGATAGCAAACCTCACAGCCTCACATGATCAGAGGAAAGAAGTTATATAAATATTAAGGGATTTAAAACAGGGAGCTTAAAATTATAAGAGGAAACAAGTGCAGTGTACAAAATAGGGATTTGCTCAGGCATTGAAAACCAGAACTTCCAATGAAAAAATGCCACAGAGAACAATACACATGGCTAAAAGTATCACAAAAATACAGATTCATAATCTCAAGCTTCTTTCAGCATTGTAAAAGTTGAGTAAACATAATTAAACAGTCCCAATCTCATTTGTCACCTGAGGAAACAAACAGAGGGTATAGAACAATTAAATCAGGTTACAGATTAAACTATATTTAGAGTATCCATAATGGAATGATTGAGAGGAGAAATTTATATAACATCAGGAAAATAACAAAAACAAACAAAAAAAATCTCCTTGTATCAGGGAGATCCTACCTTACACAATTAGCTAGTGGAGCCAACAAATTGCTAATGCATTTTGGGGAATTCAGACACCCCTTTGGTTTTTGTATGAGGAATATCCAGCAGTTTTCTATTTGTTGTTGTGTCTGACTCTTCATGTCCCTATTTGATGTTTTCTAGGAAATGATACAGTAGAGGTTTGTTCTTTTCTTCTCTAATACATTTATACAGATGAGGAACTGAGACAAACAAAAATGACTTGCCCAGAGCCATACAGCTACTGTGTGAGGCCAAATTTGAACTCAGAAAGATGAATCTTCCTGATTTCAGGTCCTGAACTCAATTAGTTAAGTTCCTAGGTCTCCTAACAATTAAGATTACTAATATGTAACTCAGGTTTTGATCATTTTGCAGTTAATGCTAAGAGAAGAACAGCTTTAAGTTAACCAAAAGTTTCATGAGGAATAGACTTGATCCCTGGATAATAAATGAACTTGAGGATACATCTCTTACAGACAAACATACATACCAGCAAACATTAAAATCAAAGAAAAGAATAAAGATTATCAAAATTAACTAAGATAATGCTCCTGGTATCTCATTTCAAAAATCTATTTAATCATTACATTTCAAATTTTTCCCTATAGTTATCTGAATCTTTGTTCTCAGGACAATTCAGGAGAGGTATTCTTCCTTGTTCTAATGAAGTGGCAGAAGTTCTCAAGGTTAATACATCTAAATGTGTATATAATGACTCTATACAATGACAGTTTCTTTAGTAAGGACTAATACAACTTCCTAAATTTATATTTCTTATGGTACTAACCTTATTAACAATAGAAAATTTTAAGAAAAAAATCAAATTAGGAATCCAAAATATCCCAGAAACTTTACAGAATTTGTTTAAACATATTTTCTATCTTTCCATGAACTATGTACCTGACATGAATAATGCAATCTACAGATTAAAGAAAAAACCTTAAAATGAATCTATGAGGGCCTAACTTTAAAATAAGCCTTTGCTGCAGGGCAACTAGGTGGCACAGTGTATAGAGCACTGGCCCTGGAGTCAGGAGGACCTGAGTTCAAAGCAGACCTCAGACACATCATAATTACTCAGCTGTGTGACCTTGGGCAAATAACTTAACCTTATTGCCTTACAAACACCAGAAAAGAAAAAAAGAAAAAAATCCCATCCTGTCTCTTACTATTATCATACAGTGATATCAAAACAGGAAAAAAAGTGATTTTAAAAGTCTTTATAATTATTGGGATGGAATTTTATATGAATAATAATAATGAATAGATTTTGATATGATAATGAGTGATATGGATGTTATATAAGGAAATGATTTTGCTTAAGAGGGAGTGCATTTCTACTTAGAGAGAGAGGGACTTAGAGGAGTTGGATATAAATAGATCATGAAATGATCTTTAATTACTTGATACTTTAGTACTAAGAAGGTCTGGACAAAAAAGGATCATGAAGTGATTTTCCTTTGCATGATACTTTACATGAGGATTGTATTTATATAATGGAGCACTTGGAAAGAGGGTGTGGCATAAATTCATTATAATTTGATGATGTTTATGGTTCTTGCAAATAGTATTTCTAATGGCACAGAAGGATAGAGACTATGAGTGTGAAGTGATTATGAGGTAATCAATCAAATCAATCAATCAATTAATAAAGTCAAGAGAATTGTACTTCTATTAGGAAAGATAATGGGAGTATCCCTTCATAGTGGTTGTGGGTACAAGACAGGTATAAAACAATTAAGACATAAAGGATTAAGAAATGAAGGATTATACTGGAAGAAGGTAAGGCATTAGAGTATAAATAACACCACATGAAAAGGCACAAAGGCCCTATCTTAGTAGAGGGAAAGAAAGGAGGATGTTAGCTCTGAGTAAATATTACTCTGAACAGAATTGGCCAAAAGAGGGAATAACATACATTCCCAAATAAGCTTAAAAATTTATATAACCCTACAGGGATGGAAAGGGAGAAGGGGAAAGAAAGGGGGAAAACTGTACTGATAAAATGGAGGGCAAAAGTAAAAGTAAAGTACTTTCAGTTTATTTTCAATTTTTCCTTCACCTTCCTTTTTTTATCAGTCCATTCTTCCCTTATCTCTACCTTTCCTTGTACTTCTCATTCCCTGCTGATTAGGATAAATTTTTAAGCCCAAGTGGGAATGTATCTTTTTTCCTCTCTGGGCCAAATATATTGAATAGAATTTACTCAGAGTTCACACACTCCCATCTTTCCCTCTAAAATTATAAATCTTTGTAGCTCTTCACCTGGACTTATTTTATCACTCTAGCACTATTAATCAGGCATTATCAATCACAGTTTGATTACTTGATTTCTTGATAAACTCATATTGTTATCAAAGTATCATCACAGATTGATTGTTTGATGGATTGATAGACTGCTTTGTTTCAAATAGCATCCAATTATAGTTACAAACATTTTTTATCTCACCCCCTTTTCAAGTACCCTCCAAAGACACACAGTCCTCCTCATGAGCCAAGGTATCATTCAAAGCCTAATCATTTCTTGAATTAATTGTGCCCCATCCTCTGGGCCTATTTCCTTTCACCCTTCCCCCACCCTCACCAAAAAAGTAAACCAAAAGTTGAAATTTAAAAGAAAAGGTGAAGGGGAAAGATTGAAGGAAAGGGGAAAGGTTGATAGAAAGAAGCGTTAATCTAGAGCAGTCAGAACCACATTATTGGTGGGGAAGGATAAGGGAAAAGGAAAGATAAAATAACAAACAGAGGAAGATAGCATGGAGGAAAACACATAATTAGTGATCATAATTGTACATGTGAATGGGATGACCTCTCACATAAAAAGGAAGCAAATAGCATAGTGCATTAAAAACCAGAATCCTAAGATATAATATTTAGAAGAAATATATTTGAAGCAGAGAGATATGGACAAGGTAAAGATAAAAGGCTGGAGCAGAATATATTTTGTTTCAGGGGAATTGAAGAAAAACCAAAATGGGTAGCAATTGATCTCAGACAAAGGAAAAGCAAAAATAGATCTCTAAAAGAGATAAGGAAAAAACTACATCTTCTTTAAATATACCATAAGCAATTAATTAATATCATTATTAAACACATTTCAACCAAGTGGTGTAGTATCCAAATTTTAAATGAAGCTAAACAAATTACAGGTAGAATATTACAGTGGGGGATCTCAACCTCGTTCTCTCAGAATTAGATGAATCTAACCATACAATGAATAAAAAGAAAGTTAAGAAGTTGTATAGAATTTTAGAAAACATAGATGCAACAGACCTCTGGGAAAAAACTTAATGGGAATAGAAAAGAATTTACCTTTGTGTTTGCAGTACATGGCACGTTCACAAAAATTGACCCTTGAACTAGGATATAAAAACCTTACAATCAAATGTAGAAAACCCCAAATGTTAAATGCAACCTCTTTAGATTATGATGCAACAACAATTACATGCAATAAAGGATCATGAAGAGATAAATTAGGTTAAATGGAACAAAATAACCTAACTTTAAAGATTGAGTTGATTAAATAACAAATCATAGAAATAATCAACAATTTCATTCAAGACAATGACAAAGATGAGACATTATATTAAAACAAGTGGAGTGCAATAAAAGCAGTTTTTAGGAGAAATTTTATATCTCTAAATGTTTATAAGAATAAAATAAAAAAGACTAACCAATGAGACTTCCAGGACACAGCCAAGATGGTGGTGTGAAGCTAATCTACACTTGGAACCTTTCCCTACCAAAGATAAATGAAGCCTCTACTCTGACATTCATGCTGCAGATCCCACCAAGAAAAAGAGAAGATTCAAAGTTTTCAACTATAGATATCATGGAGGATATTCAGTGAAGGTTTATCTCTTTGGGTGAAAAGGGCAAGTAAATTTCAGGAGATGGGATAGTGGAAAAAGCCAGTAGGATTCTTTTAGCCACAGTGCAATCCAGGTCCTGACAGCTTAATAATAATAAAGGTTCTGGCAGCTAGATAGCAATCCAGCAGGGAGGATCCCAATTATCCTCTAGTAAGTCAGAATCTGGAAATAAAGGTAGAAGCAAACTTCTGCAAAGGAAAGGGCTGGACTGCATAGGGAACATCTTGACAAACAACAAGCCAGGTATCAGATCCCAGCCACAGCAAAATAAAAGCTTGGATCTATATGACATTTATCCCAACAGTAGAACTACACCACAAAAATGCAACAAAAAGCTAAAAGACCACTCATTATAGAAAAAAAAATACTTCACAGATAAAGATAAGAGCAATGCCATATTTGAAAAAGAAAGCTGCTAAAAATCACTCCTGGGAAAAGTATCAGAACAGTTTATAAATTGATTTCAAATATAAAAGCTCATTGAAGAGCTTAAAAAAATTAAAAACCAAAGAAAATAGGAAGAACAAAAAAGGAAAAAAGAAATGAAAATCATACAGGAAAACTGTGACAAGTTGACCAAATCAACTCCATTAAAAGTAAAAATAACTAACTGCAAAAGGAAACACAGAAGATAATTGAAGAAAATAAAATTCTGAAAATTACAATTGAATAGTTAGAAACTAATGAATCTACAATACTACAAGATTCCATCAAACAAAATAAAAAGGCTGAAAAAAATTGAAGAAAATGTAAAGTAGTTTCTAGGGAAAATGAATGATCTGGAAAAAAGATCCAGGAGAGACAATCTAGGAATCATTGGACTACTAGAAAGACTGGACCAAGAAAAGAACCTAGAAAACATCACACCGGGAATTATAAGGGAAAACTGCCCCAATCTATGAGAACAAGATAACAATATAACAACTGAAAGAATCCATAGAACCCTCCAGATAGAGACCCTAGGATAAAAAGCTACAAGGACTGTAATAGACAAATTCCAGAACCCTGAAATAAGAGAATATTGCAAGCAGCAAAAAGAAAACAATTCAATTACAAAGGGAACACAATGAGACTAACATAGGACCTATCAGCCTCAACAATGATGGATCAGAAGAACTGGAATAACATATTTCAGAGACCTAAGGACCTGGGATTGCAAGTCCTTACCTACTACCCTGCAAAATTCAGCATATACTGCCAGGAAAAAATATGGATGTTTAGTGAAATACAGGACTTCTGGAATTTCCCATAAAATGGAAGTGGATAGCAGAATAAATTAAAAATCAGAATCCTAGGGGTGGCTAGGTGGTACTCCCCTGGAGTCAGGAGGACCTGAGTTCAAATTTGTTCTCAGACACATAATAGTTACTTAGTTATGTGGCCTTAGGCAAGTCACTTAAACCCACTGTCTTGCAAAAAACCCAAAAATACAAAAACAAAAAACAAAAAAAGAGAAAAAAACAGAATACTACAATATGCTGTTTACAAGAAACACATTCGAAGCAGAGAGAGAGATACACACAGATTAAAGGTAAAAGGTTGGAGCACAATATAGTATGCCTCAGTTGAAGTAAAAAAATCTAGGGTAGCGATTCTAATCTTAGACAAATTAATAGCAAATATCAATCTCATTCAAAAAGATAAGGAAACATCTTCTTAGAAGGCACCATTGGTAATGAAACTATATCATCACTTAACATGTATGCACCTAGAGATATAGAATCAATATTCTTAGAGGAAAAGATGAGTGAATTACAAGGAGAAATAGAAAGCAAAGCTTGAATAATGGGAGGCTTCAATCTCCTTCCCTCAGAATTAGATAAATCTAACAAAACAAAAAACTAGAAAGAAGTTAAGAAGGTAAATGAAATCCTAGAAAACTTAGAAATGATATATCTCTGGGGAAAAAATAGTCCCTTTTCTCAGAAGTACATGGCACCTTCACCAAAATAAACCAGGTACTAGGGCACAAAACCTGTAAATTCAAATGCAGAAATGCAGAAATAATAAATACACTCTTCTCAGACCATGATGCAAGAAAAATTACAGGTAACAAAGGGTCAGAGAAAGATAAACCAAATACTAATTGGAAATTAAATAACTTTATCTTAAATAATGCATGGATCAAACAGGAAATAATAGAAATAATCAATAACTATATTCAAGAAAATGATAATAATGATATATCATGTCAAAATTTATGGAATGCCACAAAGGCAGTTTTTTTTTGGGGGGGATATCTCTAAATGCCTATATGAATAAAATAGAGAAATAGGAGATCAATTAATTGAGGATGCAACTAAAAAGCTAGAAAAAGAACAATTTAAACAACCTCAATTAATTACCAAATTAGAAATTTTGAAAAATCATGGGAGAGGACTTCTGGCCAAGATGGCAGAGAGAAGACAGGCACTGTGTCAAAGTTTCCTGATCTTTCCTCATATAAAATATGATACAAAGCTCTTAACAGAAATCTGATTGACAAAACCCAGAAAGAGAAGCTAGGAGAAAAACATCTACCTCAAGGTTTGCCTTCCAGGATCATGAGTCAGACTGGGCATAGAGGGGAGCACAGAACAGGGTGAGAGCCTGAGAAACTGAGAGTGGTACTAGCCTGATCAGCAGAATGGTGAGAGCCTGAGAGAGGGGCTGACCTGGTTGACCAAGGCGGTGTGGGTCAACTGAGGAGCATTGTTTGTGGCACTGATAGTCTGGACCTTGCTGGCAGGGCTGGAGGGTGAGTTCCAGTGAGTTCCAATGTGGGAGACATCAATTCCTGGGCTCCTCATGTCTGAAGGAACTCATATCCCATACATTCATTTCAGCTGAAGCTTCCTCAGCCCCAAAAGTGAATAGGGAGAGCAATTACCTTGCCCTAGGGCATCCACCATTGTTAAAAGTTAAAAGTTAAAAGTATTCTGCAACTTCAACCACTCCCTCCAGGCCAAGGGAGAAGGCCTCAAATCAAGGTCACAGACATTCCAGAGAAAACAACCAACATAGCCTACTGGCCAGCCTACTTGGAGTTACTAAAACCAGTGAGATCCCTCCAGGTAGCTCAACACCAACATCTCAACATCTCTGTGAACCAGCCCCTCCCCAACACAAGGTCTTTGGAAAATCAAGAAAGGCCATCAGAAAGGAGGGACCATTGAAAAATTCCTAGAAGGAAAAGACCCTAACTCAGAGAGACCTGGAACCTCTCAGGAAACTATGATCTGATCTACAGTACAGAAAGACTTCCTTAAAAAATAACGAATGAGTTTAAAAATTAATTGGGAAATTTGGGAGAGAATATTGACATCTTGCAACAAGAAAACTAATCCCTGGAAAATACAATTGGACAAATGCAAAAAGAAAATAATTTTCTCAAAATCTCAATTGGTCAAATGGAAAACTCTTTCAAAAATAGAATTGACCAATTGGAAAAGGAGTTGCAAAAAGGTAAATGAAGAAAATTCTTCTCTAAAAAAAAGAATGGAGTATGTTTAAACTAATGACTTCATGAGACAGCAAGAGTCTGTTAAAGAAAACCCAAAAAAAACAAATAAATAGGAGAAAATGTAAAATACCTCATTAGCAAAATCACTGATTTCAAGAATACATTGAGAAGGGAGAACCTGAGAATTATAGGCCTTCCTGAAAACATTGAAGAGATTAAAGAGTCTGGACTTAATATTACAGGATTTAGTGATGGAAATCTGCCCTGTTATCATGGAACCAGAGGGCAAAATAGTTATTGAAAGAATACATCAATCCCCTCTGGAAAGAGATGGAAATGAAAACACCAAGGAAAGTTGTATCCAAATTCCAGAACTATGAAACAAAAGAGAAAATCCTGAAAGCAGCTGGAAAGAAAAAATTTAGATAACAAGTAGCCACAGAAAGGATTACCCAGGACCTGGCTGCATCAACATTAAGGGATCGAAGGGACTGGAATGAAATATTATGAAGAGCAAGGGAACTTGGAATCCAGCCAAGCATCCACTATTCATCAAAGCTGGACCTTCTCATCCAGGGGAAAAGATGGATATTAATGAAATGGGAGACTGATATAGAAAATTTGAATATCAAACAGGAGACTCCAGAGACATATGAAAAGGTAAAAAAGGGGTAAAGAAAAAAACAAAACTGCTATCCAATAAGATGATATTGGCTATACCCCCACCTGGGAGAAAGATTCTCATAACTCTTGAGAATTGTAACTCTATTAGATGGAATATATTTAGCCAGAAGTGATGGACACTCATGACTTTTCTGTGACTCAGATAGAATGATTAAAAAACAATATCTCCTGAAAAGGGGGGGACAGTAAGGGGAAGTGAAGATGGAGGAGATTGAATGGGGAAAATCTCATTACATTAAAAGGTACAAAAGACCTATTGTAATAGAGGGGAAGAAGGGAGGAGGTGAGAACCACCTGAATCTTCCTTTCATCAGACTTGGTTTAAAGTTAATTTACACATACACTCAGTTAAGTTAAGAAGCTTATCTTATGTTTCAGTTATTAAAAGGGGAAAATGGGAGGGCAGAAAGGGAAGGGGATAAAAATGACCACTAACAAAAAGAAAGGAAGAAGGGGAAAAGGGAAAGGGGTAAGCTATGGGAGGGGGTTTGATATAGAAGCACAAACACACTGAAGGTGACAGTATTCAGAAACAAAATACTGGGAAATATGGATAAGGGGGAAAAAGTGGAAAATATAAACAGGGAGTAAGATAGCATGGAGAGCAATAAAGAGTAATTATAACTTTGAATTTGAATGGTATTAACTCTCCTTTAAAACACAAGTGGATAGCAGAGTATATTAAAAACCAGAATCTTACAATATGCTGCTTACAAGACACTCATCTGAATGAGAGACATACATATAGAGTAAAGGTAAAATGTTAAAGCAAAATATATTTTGCTTCAGCTGAAGTGAAAAAAAAAAGGGGCATCAATTCTTATCTCAGACAAAACAGCTGTAAAAATAGTGTTAAAAGAGATAAGGAAGAAATCTATATCCTCCTGAAAGTTACCATAGAAAATAAAGTAATTTCAGTACCAAATATGTATGCACCCAATGGTACAGCATCCAAATTCTTAAGAGAAGAAGTTGAAAAAGCTACAGGAAGACATAGACAACAAAACTCCATTTGTGGGAGACCTCAGCCTCCCACTCTCAGATTTAGATAAATCTAATCATAAAATCAACTAGAAAAACGTTAAGGAGGGAAATAGATGCTAGAAAACATAGATATGATAGTTGTATGGAGGAAATTGAATGGGGGATAGAAAGAAATATTGTTTTTCTTTCAGTACATGGGCCTTATACAAAAATTGGCCATGTACTATGGAATAAAAAGCTAATGCTCAGTTGCAGAAAGGCAGAAATAGTGAATAAATCTTTCTCAGATAATAATGCAATAAAAAATCATATGTAATATTGGGCCAGGCAGCTATAGAAACAAAACTAATTTGAAATGAAATAATTTCATTTTAAAAAGTGAGTGGATCAAAGAACAAATTATAAAAAGAATTAATTATTTCATCCTAGATAATGACAATAATGAAACATCATACCAAAACCTATGAGATTCACTCAAGTTGGCTGTCAGGGGATATATTACAATTTTTAAATGCTTACATGAATAAATTAGAGAAAGTGGAAATCAATGAACTAAATATGCAACCAAAAATTTAAAGAACAAATTAAAAACCCCCAATTAAATACCAAATTAGAAATTCTAAAAATTAAATGAATAATTAGTAAAATGGAAAGCAAGAAAATTATTGAACTAATAATTAAAACTAAAGATTGGTTTTCTTAAAAAAACAATAAATTTGATGAACCTCTGGTCAATTTGATTAAAAAAAGTCAAAACCCAAATTGCTATTATTATAGAAAAAGGTGAACATACCACCAATGAGGAGGAAATTAAAGAAATAATTCAAAATTATTTTGCCCCATTCTATGTCAATAAATTTGACAATCTAAGTGAAATAGACTGATATTTACAAAAAAATAAGTTACCAGTTTAAATGAAGAAGAAATTAAATACCTAAACAACCCTACCTCAGAAAAAGAAATTCAACAAGCCATTATTGAGCTCCCTAAGAAAAAATTTCCAAGGCCAAATGAATTCATAATTGAATTCTATCAAACATTTAAGGAACAATTCATTCTAATTCTATATAAAATCTTTGGATAAATAAGTGAAGATGGAACTTTGCCTAACTCTTTCTATGATACCAATATGGTGCAGATGCCTAAACCAGGAAGAGTTAAAACAGTGAAAGAAAACTATAGACTTATCTCCCTGGTGAATATAGATCCAAAAATCTTAAATAAAATCTTAGTTAAACGATTACAGCAAGTTATTATTAGGATAATACACTATGAAGAAGTAGATTTGTCCCAGGAATGCAGGGTTGATTCAATATTAGGAAAGCTGTTAGTATAATTAATTATATCAATAATAAACCTATCAAAAATCATATTAATAGATGCTCAAAAAGATTTTAAGAAAATACAGCACCCATTCCTACTAAGAACACTAGAGAGTGTTGGAATAAATTGATTATTCCTTCAAATAATATGCAGTATCTATCTGAAACCATCAACAAGCATTATATGCAACAGGGATAGGTTAGAGGCATTCCGAAGAAGACCAGAACTGAGACACGGATGCCCATTATCACCAGTACTACTTAATGTTGTATTAGAAATGTTAGCTTCAGCAATAAGAGAAGAAAAAGAAATTGAAGGAATTAGAATTGGGAAGGAAGAGACAAAATTCTCCTTTTTTTTGCAGATGACATGGGGCTATACCTATAGAATCCTTTAAAAATCATCTAAAAACTACTACAAATAATTTGCTACTTTAGCAAAGTGTCAGGACATAAAATAAGCCCTCATAAATCTTCAATATTTCTATATATAATTACCAAAATACAGCAGAAAGAGCTAGAAAGAGAAATCCCATTCAAAGCAACCTCAGACAATATAAAATACCTGGGAGCCTATCTACCAAGGCAGACTCAAAAGCTTTTTGAAAACATTTACAAAATATTTCCAACAGAAATAAAATCATATTTAAATAACTGGGCAAATATCAAATGCTCATGTATAAGTCAAAGTATTATAATAAAAATGACAATTCTATCAAAACTAAACTACCAGTTTAGTGCCCTACCAATCAAAATTATAAAAAATTACTTTAATGAGTAATAAAATGTTGTAAATAAATTCATATAAGAAATAAGATGTCAAGAATTTCCAGGGATTAAATGAAAAAAATGTGCAAAAGAAGGTGGTTTAGCCTTAACAAATCTAAAATTATATTTTAAAGCATCATTAATCAAAACTATTGGATATTGGGTAAGAAATAGAGTGGTGGATCAGGGGAATAGACTAAGTGCAATAGCAGGAATTGATTACAGTAATATTCTGTTTGATAAACCCAAAGAGTCCAGCTATTCAGATAAAAACTCTCTGATAAAACTGCTGGGAAAATTAGAAGTTAGTATGGAAAAAAACTTAGATTAGAGCAACACCTCACACACTATACCAAGATAAGATCAAAATGAATACAAGATTTAGACATAAAACAATAATAAAAGCAAAGCAGAAGATCACGGAGTAGTTTACCTGTTAGATATATGTAAAGGGAAGCAGTTTATGACCAAAGAAGAGATGAACATCATTAAAAACAAACTAGGCAATTTTTATTACATTAAGTTAAATATATTTTGCACAAAGATCAAGAACAAAAGAAATGTAAAAAATTGAGAAAAAAATGTTTTACAATTAGTATTTCTGAAAAAGGCCTCAATTTTAAAATATATAGAGAACTGAGTCAAATTTTCAAGAAAAGAAGCCATTCCCCAGTGGACAAATGGTGAAAGGATATGCAGAAGCAATTTACAGATGAAGAAATCAAAGTGATCCATAGTCCTATGAAAAAGTGCTCTAAATCATTACTTTTTAGAGGAATGCAAATTAAAGCATTTCTAAGGTATCACCTCTTACCTCTCAAATTGGACAATATGACCAGAAAGGACAATGAACAGTGTTGGAAGGTAAGTGGGAAAGCTGGGGCACTAATACAGTGTTAGTGGAGCTGTGAACTCATCCAACCTTTCGGGAGAACAGTTTGGAACTACACCCAAAGGGCAACAAAAATGTGCATACCCTTTGATCCAGCAATACCACTACTGGGTCCATATACTGAAGAGATTATGAAAAAATGGTAAAAACATCACTTGTACAAAAATATTCATAACACCCTTCTTTGTCGTGGCAAATGAAATGGAAATCATGTAAAAGTCTTTCAATTGGGGAATGGCTTAAGAAACTGTGGTATATGTATGAAATGGAACACTATTGTTCTATTAGAAACCAGGAGGGATGGGAATTCAGGGAAACCTGGATGGATTTGCATGAACTGATGCTGAGTGAGATGAGCAGAGCCAGAAAAACATTATGCACTCTAACAGCAATGTGGGGGTGATGATCAACCTTGATAGATTTGCTCATTTCATCAATGCAATGAGGACAATTTTTGACTATCTGTGATGGAAAATAGCATCTGTATCCAGAGAAAGAACTGTGGATGTTCAACAAAGACCAAAGACTATTACTTTCAATTTAGGAAAAAAGTTATCTTATTATACAATTTTGCTATCTCTTATATTTAATTTTTCTTCCTTATGGATATGATTTTTCTCTCATCACATTCAACTTAGATCAATGTATACCATGGAAACAATGTAAAGACTAACAAATTAGGCAGCTAGGTGAGGCAGTAGTGAGAGCACCAGTCCTGGAGTTAGGAAGACCTGAGTTCAATTCTGGACTCAGACACTTACTAATCCAGCCTCACACACTTAGTAATTACCTAGCGTGTGGCTTTGGGCAAGCCACTTAATCCCATTGTCTTGCAAAAATTTGAAAAAAAAAGACTAACAGACTGTCTTCTGTTGGGGGGTAGGGGAAGGGGAAACAAGATTAGGGGAAAATAAATAACATCTTTCTAAAAAATATCAAGGGAGAGATTAATAAAATGGAAAGCAAGAAAACCATTGATCTCATAAATAAAACTAAGAGTTAGTTTTATGAAAGAGCCAATAAAATATCCAAACCTTTGGTTAATCTGATTTTAAAAAAGGAGGTAACCATATTACCAGTATCAAAAATGAAAAGGATGAACTGACAACTAATGAGGAATAAATTAAAGGGATAATTCAGAACTGCTTAACTGAACTATATACCAATAAATTAGAAAATTTGAGTGAAATGGATGAATATTTACAAATATACACACTGTTCAGATTAATAGAAGAGGAAATAAATTACATAAATAACCTCATTTCAGAAAAAAGAAGTTGAAGAAACCATCAATAAACTCCCTAAGAAAAATCCAGATGGATTTACAGGTGAATTCTACCAAACATTTAAGGAACAATTCATTCCTCTTATACATAATCTATTAAAAAAAAAGGAGAGAAAGGATTATTGCCAAACTCCTTTCATGACACCAACATGATGCTGATACCTAACCCAGGAAGAACCAAAACAAAGAAAATTATAGACCAATCTCCCTAATGAATATTGATGCAAAAATCTTAAATAAAATTTTAACAATGAGACCATAGCTATTTATTATCAGGTTAATACACCATGATCAGAGATGTATACCTGTCAGGTAGGGATGGTTCAACATTAGGAAAACACTCAACATAATTAAACATATCAATAGTAAAACCAACAGAAACCATATGATTATCTATATAGATGCTGAAAAAGCCATTGTTAAAATACAACATCCATTCGTATTAGAAACACTAGAAATGTTATGAATAAATGGAGTTTTCCTTAAAATAATAAATAGTGTATATCTAAAACATCAACAAATATTATATTTAATGCAAATTATACTCAGAGAAATTTATTTCCAATACATTTAGGGGTGAAACAACAATGTGCATTATCACCATTAATAATAAAAGTATTCCAAATGCTAGAAGCAGCAATAAGAGAAGAAAAAAAGACATTGAAAGAATCAGAATTGGCAATGAAGAGTTTCCAGCCAAGGTGGCAGAGAGAAGACAGGCACAGTTCTAAAGTCTCCTGATCTTTCCCCATCTATCATATGAAACAAACCTCTTAACAGAAATACGACCCACAAAACCCAGAAAGAAAAGCCAGGAGAAAGAACATCTACCTCAGGATTTGTCTTCTGCAGCAGCTGTGGGTGAGTTTGGCCTGGCGAGTCTGGGTGCAGAGGGCAGATCAGCCCCAGATCAGCCAGATTAGTGGCTGAATTGGAGCCAGGGAGTCTGAGCGCCTGAGAGATGGACCCGCTGGATCAACAGTGGGGCTAGACTGTGGGGGATTGAGTCAACTAGGGAGCAAAAGTGTGCTGACCCTCTGGAGTTTGCCAACAGGGCTGGGGGGAGAGTTCTGGTGCTGGAGAGCTGCGAACAACATCCCTGGGCTCCTCTGGTCTGAGGAACTCTGGGTCCAGGCCTCCATTGCAGCTGAGGCCCCTTTCCAGAACAAACATGCAGACTACTTTGGCCTCAGGCATAGGTGTGTGAGCAGAAGAGCCAGCCCAGCTGACAGTAGGGAGAGGAATGACTGAGGCCAGGGTAAAGCCCATCATTGATTGAAGGCAAAGGGATTCAATAGCTCCAACATCCCCCCTTCAATGTAAGGGAGAAGGCCTCAATCAAGGTCACAGACACACCAGAGAAAGCAATGAGCACTGGCCAGCCAGAGAAATTTCACTCAGTGAGTAAAGCTTCTAGCAATACCAAGACCCTGTGAACCAGCCCCTCCCCAACTCAAGGTCTTAGCAAAATGAAGAAGGGTCAATGGAAAGGTGGATCCATAGAAAAATTCTTGGAAGGAAAAGACCCTAACTCAGAGAGACCTAGAAACTTTGAGGAGAATATGATCTGGTCTCCAGTACAGAAAAACTTCCTTGAAGAATTAGAGAAGGAGTGTAAAACTCAATTGGAAAATTTGGCAAAAGAAACCCAAGAGAAGATTAATACCTTGCAACAAGAAAACAAATCCTTAGAAAATACAATTGGACATATACAAAATGAGAATAAATCTCTCAGATCCTCAATTGGGCAAATGCAAAAAGAAAATAATTCTCTCAAAACCTTAATTGGTCAAATGGAAAGTTCTTTCAAAAGTAGAATTGACCAATTAGAAAAGGAATTGCAAAAGTTTAATGAAGAAAACTCCTCTCTAAAAAAAAAAAGAATGGAGTCTGCAAAAACTAATGACTTCATGAGACAGCAAGAGCCTGCCAAACAAAATAAAAAAAATAGAAAAAAATAGAAGATAATGTAAAATACCTCATCAGCAAAACCACTGACCTCAAGAATAAGTCAAGAAGGGGCAACCTGAAAATTATTAGACTTCCTGAAGACATTGAATCGAAAAAAAAAGCCTGGACTTAATATTACAGGATCTAGCGATGGAAAATTGCCCTGATATCATTGAACCAGGGAGCAAAGTAGTTATTGAAAGAATACAACAATCCCATCCAGAAAAAGATCCTAAAATGAAAACACCAAGGAATGTTGTAGCCAAATTCCAGAACTATCAGATAAAAGAGAAAATCTTACAAACAGCTAGAAAGAAACAATTTAACTATCAAGGAGCCACAGTAAAGATTACACAGGACCTGGCTGCATCAACATTAAAGGATCGAAGGGCCTGGAATGAGATATTTCAAAGAGTAAGGGATCTTGGAATGCAGCCAAGAATCCACTATCCTGCAAAGATGAGCCTTCTCTTCCAGGGAAAAAGATGGACATTTAACAACATGGAAGAATTCCAAAAATTTCTGATGAAAAAAACAAGAGCTAAATAGAAAATTTGGACATCAAATAGGAGGTTCAAGAGATACACATGAAAAGCCAGGAGAAATGTTATGAATAAATGGAGTTTTCCTTAAAATAAGAGGCGATGAAAGGAAAACAAAACCTGCTATCCAACAAGTAGAAATTGGCTATAACCCAGCATGGGGAAAAAGATTCTCATAAATCTTGAAAATTATAACTCGAAAAGAGAGAATATACTTAGCCAGAAGTGATGGATAGTCATGACCTATCCATGAGACTGCTATCCAGTGGGATGTAACTGGCTTTAACCCCACTTGGGAGGGAGACTCTAATAACTCTCAAGTATTTTAACTCTATTAATAGAATGTACTTAGCTAGAAGTGATGGATACTCAGAATTTTCTATGACTCAAATAGAATGACTTTTAAAAACACTACCTCCTTAAAAAGGGGGACAGGAGGGAGATGGGAGAAGGGAGGGGATTGAATGGGGCAAATCTCATTGCATTAAGAGGTACAAAGTGCCTATGGTAATAGAGGGGAAGAAGGGAGGAGATGAGAAATACCTGA